>NW_006800224.1:686607-760921 GCF_000485575.1 Poecilia formosa
ATGTTCTAATTCACTGAGCTCTGCTTTATAAGTCTGTCTGTCCAGAATCTGGTTTGGAGATCTTTAAAGGCTTAGAGGGATGCAAGTGCTTACTTTTAAGTGTTTAGCTTAGCCATGTAAGACCCTCCTCCTGGCTCTGATTGGAGCTTGATATTTTTCACAGATTGTCTGTCTCTTGCTCTACTGTCATGACATAATGACCATTTTGACAAATATTTTAAAAACCATATATATATGTTTAACAAAACTTAGAGACTGCATCTTTAAGAAAATAAATCTCAAATAAACAATTGTATTTCTGGAATTAATTTGAATATTTTCCTGTCCTGACATCAACCACTTCTTAAAGAAAAAAAAAAAAAAACTCTAACAACAAACAGTAAAGCCACACATGTGTGCTTGTTTTTCAAACTGTACCAACTTTTTTTTTTTTTTTTTTACATGTTTTTGTGTGAGCTTGAGCAACGTCACTTCGTTCCGCTCTGGGTCTTTGAAGCGACGCTGAATGACAACAAAGTGAATCTTAAATCTCTTGAGATATAAAAGTTTTCATAGGGTACATGTGACAAAGAAGTATTTTCAGCTTCAAGATGATTGTGCAAACAAACAAAACAAAAAAAAAAGAAGCTGCGAACGTTAGAGTCTGACTGAAAGAGTGGAGCTGGGGGAATGTATTGATTTCTACACAACATTCAGTATATTCAGCGGACAGAAAAAAGTTCATACATCCTTGTTAAAACACTGACTTTATGAGGCGTGACCAAAATAAATCTTTCCAGAAGTTTTTTTTAACCTGTCTAAAAGTCAGTGAATAACAAACCAATCTGTTAAACGGAAACACTTAGATGGAGCAGGATAAATATTTCCCAAAATATTGTTTGAACATTTCCATGTCAAACATTTGCACCTCTAGCATGACGAATATCCTCATCGGTTTTGTAGCGAGGCTGATAAATCCGAATGAATCAAGCCTCCTGCTGCAGCAGATTCAAGAAAGTGCCGGTTTGGCCTGAAACAAACATGGCTTCCTCCCATGACAGCGCTCATAACGGCAGCTGTGAACAGGACTGGATTACTGCAACATGAGTTTACATTTGCTCCTCTGTCACTGAGAGGCAGAACACATGTTTTAGAAAAAAGAAAAAAAAAAGAGAAAAAACACGGTCCTCCACGTTTTGTTTTCAGTCAAGACGAAGAAACATGAAAGATAGTTGCTTAATTCTGGAGGTAATGTACAGACACAACGCGAAGCTGTAATGTTTACGGGGAAAAACAGGAAATAAATATGGGCGTCATTAATATTTTTGTTTCGGTTTTAGACTTTTACGCTCGCCATATGTTTGATTAAGCTGCTTGTTTCTGTGTGCACTGGTTTGCCAAACCTTCTATCTGTTTTCAGGGTTTTATTCATGCAAACATTTTTTAAGTAATGGGATATTTAAAAAGTATAATACAAAAAAAAAACTATTGACAGACATATTTGCATTCTCCATACATACAGGCCAACACAAACTGTTCAGCATAGAGTCGATACCCTATGAATTTTTTGTTTGTTTGTTTTTTTGTAGCATAGCTCACGTTTAGTCAATCTGGATAAAAAAAAGTGTCTGTTGCAGGTCTGGACTCTGACTAGGCCATTCTAGCACACAAATGTGCTTTCACCTAAGCGCGTGTTTCTCCATCTGTTGAGTAACACTGGTGGTTCATTCCTGTCCTGTTTGATTCGGTGTTCCACATGGCTCTGTATTGGAGCCACTGTTGCTTTTGCTTTTCTTTTCCTCCAAATCAAGTTTTAAAATTGCACATTTCACTAAAGTGGTTGGATTTAATTAACAGCTTCATTGCAATGCGTTTTCTTTGATTAAATGAAGAGGAAAAACAGACGGAAATAGATTTGCGCCACAAAAAAAAAAAAACTGTAAAGATAAAGCAGATCTTTGGGTCTCTGGGTTATTTGGCTTCTCATAGAAACCTTGGGATAACTTTCAACTCAGGTCTTACGCTTGAAAATCATGTCCCATCTCTGGTGCAATCCTGTTTTTACCATTTGTGAAACATTGCCAAACTTAGACCCATCATCTTTGGTCTTGAAATTGAATTCTTAATTCATGCTTTTGCTTAGTTTCGTCTGGATTATTGCAGTGCGTTTCCGTATATCGAAAGCCTCCTTAGGCTGGTTACAGTCTACAAATGCTCCTCACTGGACTGTCAAAATTTTATGTGACTCCACTTCTAATGGCGAAAAGTTAGGACGCCCCTGTCCTACATGGATTAGGTGGATATACCAAATTTCTGGATGGATAAGTCAATCACTTTTTTTTTATTTAAAATCAATCAAGGAGTCCCTTCCGGTTGAAAATGACGCACCTTGTTGTGATGCTCTAAATAGCAATAAATTACAGATGTTTGTTGCTTTAAAGATGCAGTATGTAACTTTTATAAAGAACATGTTTTTTTTTACATATTTGTTAGTCTGTGAAAACATCAATCTCCTCCAAATCCTCCCTGACCTGCTAATGCCATCTAAAGAAATAAAAAAGAATAAAAAAATATTTAGCATATTTGTTTAAACTGTCACCATGCCACGACAGTATGGTATGAGGCAGATAATCTGTGAAACAAATTGAGTTCCTCTGCCTGCTAGAAACAACCAATCAGGGCCAGGAGGAAGGTCTTAGCTGTCACTGATCCTTGGGTACGCACTGCTAAATGTGCTAATGACAGAGAAACAATTTATCAGTACAGGAAAGCCGTTTATCCGCCATCACTGGTGGCTATGCTAACTAGCCTGAACATTCACAACAGCGTTTACTAAAGGGGGAAAGCTGTAGCGATTGCAGAAATAAAGAGAAAGAGAGGTAGGGTTGGGGTTGATAGTGATTGACAGCGCTAAGACACACCTCCGGGTTCTGATTGGTTGTTTCTAGCAGACAGAGGAACTCAATTTGTTTCACAGATTATGTGCCTCATACCATACTGTCCATGGTGACAGTTTGAACAAATATGCTAAATGTTTTTTAATTTTTTTTTTAAATAAAATTGCATACTGCAGCTTTAAAGTGGTAAAAAAAAAAAGTCTTCAAAATCCTTTTCAAGGTACTCTAATTGGGGGTTCGGCTGTTTTCGTGCTAAATGTTAACATTTTTCTGACGTCATTCGGGACAAAAGTGGTCGAAGTTTTCAAGGAGGACTGTCACACTTGCCTTGTGGGATTTTCTTTCAAACACACATGCTCTCCATATGTGCGCTCCTGGCCTCGAAGTGACTCTTTATCTTGTTGTCCTGCCCCGACGGGGTTGTCGTCTTATCGTTCAGACAAGCAGTAAAAAGCCACGTGCGCTAACAGGAAGGGACGGAGACGCAAAATTCACCGTCCCCCTGATGGAGAGGACATCTGAGGGAGGAGATAGATGGGAGAAATACTCCAGAGTCGACGCTTCGTCAAGCTGATGAATTCCTCCTGCTAGCCGCGTCTGCTCACCTTCTGCCGCTGCTAACGCACGCGCACACGCGCGAGAGGGTGTGTTTTCGATGCACAAAGTGCGACATTCGTGTATCTGTGGAGGGATGAGCTGCATTCGTGTGCGTGTGTGTGTGTGTGTGTGTGTGTGTTTCGTTTATCAGGCATTCCTTGAAGTGTGAAAATCACCGGTGTGTTCTTTCCTTGACGTTATTTCCCTCTAACACAAAGCAACACACACGTTCACTCTATTAAAAAAGAAGCACATTTTCCTTTGTTCTTTTCAAATGCTAGCAGATGCCGTGGCAGAGACCGAAAACTCGCCTCCTTCTGTTATCAATCCACTACAGATATGCTAAAAACTCAGATGGAATCAGAAAACATCAAGCGCTCCCGCCTGCACTTTAAATTATTGCAGGCTTATCAGATGCAGATTTTACTTAAAATGTGATATGAAGAAAATTTGTGAATGTTGCCTTTCAACTATTAAAAATGTCTAGATTGCTGCGCTGTCACCTTTTGAACTTGTGGAAAGCAGCTGCTATCATGTTCACATTTTATTTTTAATGCTGGTACAGGCTGCTGTTAAGCACAAAAAAAAGAGCAAAATATTATATTGAGCGGAAAGTTTTTTTGGGGAAAAAAAGTCAGATTGGCTAAACTTCCAACCTGAACTTTAAGACCCCTTACCTGTCAGAGGACAGAAGAGGACAAACTGTTTACGTCAGGTATGTTTGTGTTGGACGCAGAATTATTCCTGCATCTGGTGTTTCGTTTTGTTTTTTTCAGTAACATATTTATTGTTCTGCTGAGGCATGTGGAGGAAGCTGGAGGTCCACAGTCTCAACCCAAATGTGTTATTTTATTGGTAAGTTTGGAGGATATTATTTTTATACACTGCAAAAAGACAAAACCTTATCCAGTATTTTCGGTGTAGCTAGTTTTCAGTGAATAGTTCCTGAATATCGATATAAAAAAATCAACATTTAATCGACAAATAAAAGACATTTTCTCCGTGTGAAAAATCAAATAATCTGCCAGTGGAACTAGCACGTTTCATCAATGTAAAGGAATTTTACATTGATGAAACAAGCTTCCACATCTTGCCAAAACATTATTATAAGCTAGTTTTGTTTTATTTCAAGTGTATTAAATGTGTTTGCATTAGAAATTAGAACAACACTATTTGGTAAGATGTTGCCCTTTTGCTGTGAAGTTCCCCTCATTGACATGTTTACAATGGTTCTTTTGACGTCCTTTGAGCAAAAAAACCCCTCAGAGTCTGCCTTTCATCCCAAATTTACTGCTCTTTTTCTAGCAGTTATGAGTCACTCGGCTCCCCTCAACCCCTCACCCCATCCCAGCTGTATTAAATGTTTTCAATCGACGTAAATCTGGAAGGAAAAACACAAAAACACATGGAGATGTTGCTACATTTCAGCCCATCATACGCATAGCCGAGATGGAGAAGGAACCCCACCCCCTTGCTTCAAAATCAACACTTTCAAACTTGACTGAAATTTGCACGTGCCCAGATGAACTGTGTAGCAACTAACAAGGTGGTGGCAGCATCATGGGTCTGCTGCATAAATAAGAAAGCTATAAAGAATGCAGTAATTTGTTACAAAGGATTTTAGTTGGTTTGGCTCCTGTTCGGATTAGTGAAAATCCAGAATTAATTTAAATTACTGGGCCAAATGCAAGTTTTCTATATTTTTTAAACATTTATATAACGTTTAAAACTCAGTATTGCTGTCTGAGTAGCAAGGAGAAGCCTAATAGATTTACAGCGCTCTTTTGAATGCTCTAAAAAAGGAGAAAATGCAAGTTTTAAAAAAATTTGTCAATGTATTTTCAGAACATCCTGTGTTAAATTTTCCATAAAAAAAATAAAAAATAATAATTTAACATCCACAGTAAGTTGACTTTCACACAAGCAGACATCTGAGTGTAAGGAGGTTTCCTCACAGAAACTTCACTGAAGTATTTTTTAAATTGAATTTTAAATTTAAAAACGGTGCTGGAATAAGAATCTTGTGATCTGATTGAAAATCCAAACAGCAGAAAAATAAATAAGTAAAATAATAAAGTAAAATAAAATAAAATCTGCAGTTACAATAAAAAACATAGGGGAAAAAAACCCCTAAACACAGAGTGGCAAACTTGAAAAAAACCATTGCAAATATTGGTTAGTTTACAGGGGCATGCATGAGAGCCGTCCCGTTATTTTCCTTTGTTTAACACGATTTTGCTTGTTGTTACTCGAGTCTTCTAATTTGTGATGCTAACAGAGGATAAAAGTTTGTTTTTGGCCGCTCTCCAGTACACGGAGTACCCACAGAAAGGTTTGGTTTGAAAAACTGTGAAGGGCTGATTTGGAAAGATTTTTCTGTGCCGAGGGCCCTTCAGACCGCAGGAGCCACAGCAACAGACCTCAAATGTCACGTTTTGAGTAATCCTCAGAGGTTTTCCTTGGCTTTTAGTGTCAAGTAAACAACTGAGGGTTTTGTCAGAAATGCTCAAAGGTAACGGAACCGCTTCGACACCGCTCCTCCTGAAGTTTTGTTTAGTTTTAACAAACATTGTCTTCATACATCTGCCACATGAGGTGTGTTGTTCTTGACAAATAAAGATGAGAATCACTAATGTATTTTTTTTACTGAAATTCTTCACGATAAACTGAACATGATTTGATGCCTCCGAGAGCAAATCACGTTTCCTAAGAAAAGTGTTTTTTTTTTTTCCTTCTTCAGCTCAGGTTTACTTAACCTAATAGTAAATTAAAACCAAACGCCCTCCAGAATTGCTTTTTTCTTTGTCAGACATGACAAAAATTTACCTATTTTCACTTTGTTTGAGCCAAAGTTGAGCTTTTTAAACCTCAGAATGTTGGGTGAAGAGTCCAGCACGGTTGTGGTAGTGTCATGCTGTGGGTCTGTCTTGTTGCCAGCCATGTGACAAACTGCTTCCATTCATTTACAGGTGTCTGTAAACTCTCACCAGCTTTCCTGTCTCTGCCGTAGAAAAAGATTCCCGTAGCATGACCCTGCCACCACTGCGTTTCTAAGTGGGAATGGCGCCGGTGCATAGAAGATTGTGTCGCTTTCAGGCTAAAAGTTCTGAAACTTGTGGCACAGAAAAAAGAAAATCAGATGTATAAGACCCTGGGAACATGGCTTTTATAAATCTAGATACTAGATCTTTTGTTTGGTGTGTTCCTTGTTCGTTTTGTTCGCTAATGTCTTAAAAACCTCGTAGACCTTCACAGAACAGAAATTATCCTCAATTAAATGGATTTAGTCGGTAAAACTTTATAAAAATGTATTTAAAAAAAAACAGTTTTCTACCCTGATTTAGTTATGTTGATAAAAAAAATTTTCCAATTACCAATCGGCCCGGAGCCCGCTGAAAACCAATTCAAAGACCGCTAAGCAGACGTCCTCCTGGACGACTTTCACTTCACACGCTGCTCCCTTTTTGTTTTCTCGCAGACAATCCATCAAGTCTTTTGAGAGCCAACAGGAACCGGAGCCAGATATATTATTTCAGCCTCTGTTGGGAGCCAAAAACATTTCAGAGACGAATGTTCTGAATGCGATTCTCTTCAATTAGACCTGCTCAGAGCACCGTTGGGTCTGATTTAACATGGAACCACAGCTCGGTGATTGAAGGCATGTTGGAAGAGCAGCAGCAGAGAGAGAGAGAGAGAGGTTACAGGGAGAGGGGCTGAGGCAGGAATGCAAAGAGAAAGAAAACAGAGAAAAAAAGAGGAGAAAAAAAAGAAGGCAGAGTGAAGAAATAAGATGAGGGGTGGTGAGAGATCGGCGGACAAAGAGCTTCTATGACAGCTAATGTGACATGCGTGACACTGGTTAGCTCGGAGCCAGATTCCAGGTCAGAATTCATTCTTTTTGCAAGTGTGTGTGTGTGCGTGTGCGTGCGTGCGTGTGCGTGCGTGTGTGTGTGTGTTTGTAATACCTTGTGAGGACCATTTTCCTGACACATACGACATTGTGGGGACCCCTGCTCCTTGTGGAAACCGAAGCCTGGTCCCCACAAAGGGAAACACCGTTTTGGGTCAGGGGTCAGATTTAGGACTAAGGTGTGAATTGAGTTCGGTTATTGTTAGGTTTAGGCTGTAGAAATGAATGGAAATCAGTGGAAAGTCCCCTCAAAGATAGCCATGCAAACGTGTGTGTGTGTGTGTGTAGTTGGAGACGANTTAGAGTCTGACTGAAAGAGTGGAGCTGGGGGAATGTATTGATTTCTACACAACATTCAGTATATTCAGCGGACAGAAAAAAGTTCATACATCCTTGTTAAAACACTGACTTTATGAGGCGTGACCAAAATAAATCTTTCCAGAAGTTTTTTTTAACCTGTCTAAAAGTCAGTGAATAACAAACCAATCTGTTAAACGGAAACACTTAGATGGAGCAGGATAAATATTTCCCAAAATATTGTTTGAACATTTCCATGTCAAACATTTGCACCTCTAGCATGACGAATATCCTCATCGGTTTTGTAGCGAGGCTGATAAATCCGAATGAATCAAGCCTCCTGCTGCAGCAGATTCAAGAAAGTGCCGGTTTGGCCTGAAACAAACATGGCTTCCTCCCATGACAGCGCTCATAACGGCAGCTGTGAACAGGACTGGATTACTGCAACATGAGTTTACATTTGCTCCTCTGTCACTGAGAGGCAGAACACATGTTTTAGAAAAAAGAAAAAAAAAAGAGAAAAAACACGGTCCTCCACGTTTTGTTTTCAGTCAAGACGAAGAAACATGAAAGATAGTTGCTTAATTCTGGAGGTAATGTACAGACACAACGCGAAGCTGTAATGTTTACGGGGAAAAACAGGAAATAAATATGGGCGTCATTAATATTTTTGTTTCGGTTTTAGACTTTTACGCTCGCCATATGTTTGATTAAGCTGCTTGTTTCTGTGTGCACTGGTTTGCCAAACCTTCTATCTGTTTTCAGGGTTTTATTCATGCAAACATTTTTTAAGTAATGGGATATTTAAAAAGTATAATACAAAAAAAAAACTATTGACAGACATATTTGCATTCTCCATACATACAGGCCAACACAAACTGTTCAGCATAGAGTCGATACCCTATGAATTTTTTGTTTGTTTGTTTTTTTGTAGCATAGCTCACGTTTAGTCAATCTGGATAAAAAAAAGTGTCTGTTGCAGGTCTGGACTCTGACTAGGCCATTCTAGCACACAAATGTGCTTTCACCTAAGCGCGTGTTTCTCCATCTGTTGAGTAACACTGGTGGTTCATTCCTGTCCTGTTTGATTCGGTGTTCCACATGGCTCTGTATTGGAGCCACTGTTGCTTTTGCTTTTCTTTTCCTCCAAATCAAGTTTTAAAATTGCACATTTCACTAAAGTGGTTGGATTTAATTAACAGCTTCATTGCAATGCGTTTTCTTTGATTAAATGAAGAGGAAAAACAGACGGAAATAGATTTGCGCCACAAAAAAAAAAAAACTGTAAAGATAAAGCAGATCTTTGGGTCTCTGGGTTATTTGGCTTCTCATAGAAACCTTGGGATAACTTTCAACTCAGGTCTTACGCTTGAAAATCATGTCCCATCTCTGGTGCAATCCTGTTTTTACCATTTGTGAAACATTGCCAAACTTAGACCCATCATCTTTGGTCTTGAAATTGAATTCTTAATTCATGCTTTTGCTTAGTTTCGTCTGGATTATTGCAGTGCGTTTCCGTATATCGAAAGCCTCCTTAGGCTGGTTACAGTCTACAAATGCTCCTCACTGGACTGTCAAAATTTTATGTGACTCCACTTCTAATGGCGAAAAGTTAGGACGCCCCTGTCCTACATGGATTAGGTGGATATACCAAATTTCTGGATGGATAAGTCAATCACTTTTTTTTTATTTAAAATCAATCAAGGAGTCCCTTCCGGTTGAAAATGACGCACCTTGTTGTGATGCTCTAAATAGCAATAAATTACAGATGTTTGTTGCTTTAAAGATGCAGTATGTAACTTTTATAAAGAACATGTTTTTTTTTACATATTTGTTAGTCTGTGAAAACATCAATCTCCTCCAAATCCTCCCTGACCTGCTAATGCCATCTAAAGAAATAAAAAAGAATAAAAAAATATTTAGCATATTTGTTTAAACTGTCACCATGCCACGACAGTATGGTATGAGGCAGATAATCTGTGAAACAAATTGAGTTCCTCTGCCTGCTAGAAACAACCAATCAGGGCCAGGAGGAAGGTCTTAGCTGTCACTGATCCTTGGGTACGCACTGCTAAATGTGCTAATGACAGAGAAACAATTTATCAGTACAGGAAAGCCGTTTATCCGCCATCACTGGTGGCTATGCTAACTAGCCTGAACATTCACAACAGCGTTTACTAAAGGGGGAAAGCTGTAGCGATTGCAGAAATAAAGAGAAAGAGAGGTAGGGTTGGGGTTGATAGTGATTGACAGCGCTAAGACACACCTCCGGGTTCTGATTGGTTGTTTCTAGCAGACAGAGGAACTCAATTTGTTTCACAGATTATGTGCCTCATACCATACTGTCCATGGTGACAGTTTGAACAAATATGCTAAATGTTTTTTAATTTTTTTTTTAAATAAAATTGCATACTGCAGCTTTAAAGTGGTAAAAAAAAAAAGTCTTCAAAATCCTTTTCAAGGTACTCTAATTGGGGGTTCGGCTGTTTTCGTGCTAAATGTTAACATTTTTCTGACGTCATTCGGGACAAAAGTGGTCGAAGTTTTCAAGGAGGACTGTCACACTTGCCTTGTGGGATTTTCTTTCAAACACACATGCTCTCCATATGTGCGCTCCTGGCCTCGAAGTGACTCTTTATCTTGTTGTCCTGCCCCGACGGGGTTGTCGTCTTATCGTTCAGACAAGCAGTAAAAAGCCACGTGCGCTAACAGGAAGGGACGGAGACGCAAAATTCACCGTCCCCCTGATGGAGAGGACATCTGAGGGAGGAGATAGATGGGAGAAATACTCCAGAGTCGACGCTTCGTCAAGCTGATGAATTCCTCCTGCTAGCCGCGTCTGCTCACCTTCTGCCGCTGCTAACGCACGCGCACACGCGCGAGAGGGTGTGTTTTCGATGCACAAAGTGCGACATTCGTGTATCTGTGGAGGGATGAGCTGCATTCGTGTGCGTGTGTGTGTGTGTGTGTGTGTGTGTTTCGTTTATCAGGCATTCCTTGAAGTGTGAAAATCACCGGTGTGTTCTTTCCTTGACGTTATTTCCCTCTAACACAAAGCAACACACACGTTCACTCTATTAAAAAAGAAGCACATTTTCCTTTGTTCTTTTCAAATGCTAGCAGATGCCGTGGCAGAGACCGAAAACTCGCCTCCTTCTGTTATCAATCCACTACAGATATGCTAAAAACTCAGATGGAATCAGAAAACATCAAGCGCTCCCGCCTGCACTTTAAATTATTGCAGGCTTATCAGATGCAGATTTTACTTAAAATGTGATATGAAGAAAATTTGTGAATGTTGCCTTTCAACTATTAAAAATGTCTAGATTGCTGCGCTGTCACCTTTTGAACTTGTGGAAAGCAGCTGCTATCATGTTCACATTTTATTTTTAATGCTGGTACAGGCTGCTGTTAAGCACAAAAAAAAGAGCAAAATATTATATTGAGCGGAAAGTTTTTTTGGGGAAAAAAAGTCAGATTGGCTAAACTTCCAACCTGAACTTTAAGACCCCTTACCTGTCAGAGGACAGAAGAGGACAAACTGTTTACGTCAGGTATGTTTGTGTTGGACGCAGAATTATTCCTGCATCTGGTGTTTCGTTTTGTTTTTTTCAGTAACATATTTATTGTTCTGCTGAGGCATGTGGAGGAAGCTGGAGGTCCACAGTCTCAACCCAAATGTGTTATTTTATTGGTAAGTTTGGAGGATATTATTTTTATACACTGCAAAAAGACAAAACCTTATCCAGTATTTTCGGTGTAGCTAGTTTTCAGTGAATAGTTCCTGAATATCGATATAAAAAAATCAACATTTAATCGACAAATAAAAGACATTTTCTCCGTGTGAAAAATCAAATAATCTGCCAGTGGAACTAGCACGTTTCATCAATGTAAAGGAATTTTACATTGATGAAACAAGCTTCCACATCTTGCCAAAACATTATTATAAGCTAGTTTTGTTTTATTTCAAGTGTATTAAATGTGTTTGCATTAGAAATTAGAACAACACTATTTGGTAAGATGTTGCCCTTTTGCTGTGAAGTTCCCCTCATTGACATGTTTACAATGGTTCTTTTGACGTCCTTTGAGCAAAAAAACCCCTCAGAGTCTGCCTTTCATCCCAAATTTACTGCTCTTTTTCTAGCAGTTATGAGTCACTCGGCTCCCCTCAACCCCTCACCCCATCCCAGCTGTATTAAATGTTTTCAATCGACGTAAATCTGGAAGGAAAAACACAAAAACACATGGAGATGTTGCTACATTTCAGCCCATCATACGCATAGCCGAGATGGAGAAGGAACCCCACCCCCTTGCTTCAAAATCAACACTTTCAAACTTGACTGAAATTTGCACGTGCCCAGATGAACTGTGTAGCAACTAACAAGGTGGTGGCAGCATCATGGGTCTGCTGCATAAATAAGAAAGCTATAAAGAATGCAGTAATTTGTTACAAAGGATTTTAGTTGGTTTGGCTCCTGTTCGGATTAGTGAAAATCCAGAATTAATTTAAATTACTGGGCCAAATGCAAGTTTTCTATATTTTTTAAACATTTATATAACGTTTAAAACTCAGTATTGCTGTCTGAGTAGCAAGGAGAAGCCTAATAGATTTACAGCGCTCTTTTGAATGCTCTAAAAAAGGAGAAAATGCAAGTTTTAAAAAAATTTGTCAATGTATTTTCAGAACATCCTGTGTTAAATTTTCCATAAAAAAAATAAAAAATAATAATTTAACATCCACAGTAAGTTGACTTTCACACAAGCAGACATCTGAGTGTAAGGAGGTTTCCTCACAGAAACTTCACTGAAGTATTTTTTAAATTGAATTTTAAATTTAAAAACGGTGCTGGAATAAGAATCTTGTGATCTGATTGAAAATCCAAACAGCAGAAAAATAAATAAGTAAAATAATAAAGTAAAATAAAATAAAATCTGCAGTTACAATAAAAAACATAGGGGAAAAAAACCCCTAAACACAGAGTGGCAAACTTGAAAAAAACCATTGCAAATATTGGTTAGTTTACAGGGGCATGCATGAGAGCCGTCCCGTTATTTTCCTTTGTTTAACACGATTTTGCTTGTTGTTACTCGAGTCTTCTAATTTGTGATGCTAACAGAGGATAAAAGTTTGTTTTTGGCCGCTCTCCAGTACACGGAGTACCCACAGAAAGGTTTGGTTTGAAAAACTGTGAAGGGCTGATTTGGAAAGATTTTTCTGTGCCGAGGGCCCTTCAGACCGCAGGAGCCACAGCAACAGACCTCAAATGTCACGTTTTGAGTAATCCTCAGAGGTTTTCCTTGGCTTTTAGTGTCAAGTAAACAACTGAGGGTTTTGTCAGAAATGCTCAAAGGTAACGGAACCGCTTCGACACCGCTCCTCCTGAAGTTTTGTTTAGTTTTAACAAACATTGTCTTCATACATCATGAGAATCACTAATATGTATTTTTTTACTGAAATTCTTCACGATAAACTGAACATGATTTGATGCCTCCGAGAGCAAATCACGTTTCCTAAGAAAAGTGTTTTTTTTTTTTCCTTCTTCAGCTCAGGTTTACTTAACCTAATAGTAAATTAAAACCAAACGCCCTCCAGAATTGCTTTTTTCTTTGTCAGACATGACAAAAATTTACCTATTTTCACTTTGTTTGAGCCAAAGTTGAGCTTTTTAAACCTCAGAATGTTGGGTGAAGAGTCCAGCACGGTTGTGGTAGTGTCATGCTGTGGGTCTGTCTTGTTGCCAGCCATGTGACAAACTACTTACATTCATTTGCAGGTGTCTGTAAACTATCACCAGCTTCCCTGTCTCTGCTGTAGAAAAAGATTCCCGTAGCATGACCCTGCCACCACTGCGTTTCTAAGTGGGAATGGCGCCGGTGCATAGAAGATTGTGTCGCTTTCAGGCTAAAAGTTCTGAAACTTGTGGCACAGAAAAAAGAAAATCAGATGTATAAGACCCTGGGAACATGGCTTTTATAAATCTAGATATTAGATCTTTTGTTTGGTGTGTTCCTTGTTCGTTTTGTTCGCTAATGTCTGAAAAACCTCGTAGACCTTCACAGAACAGAAATTATCCTCAATTAAATGGATTTAGTCGGTAAAACTTTATAAAAATGTATTTAAAAAAAAACAGTTTTCTACCCTGATTTAGTTATGTTGATAAAAAAAATTTTCCAATTACCAATCGGCCCGGAGCCCGCTGAAAACCAATTCAAAGGTCGCTAAGCAGACGTCCTCCTGGACGACTTTCACTTCACACGCTGCTCCTTTTTTGTTTTCTCGCAGACGATCCATCAAGTCTTTTGAGAGCCAACAGGAACCGGAGCCAGATATATTATTTCAGCCTCTGTTGGGAGCCAAAAACATTTCAGAGACGAATGTTCTGAATGCGATTCTCTTCAATTAGACCTGCTCAGAGCACCGTTGGGTCTGATTTAACATGGAACCACAGCTTGGTGATTGAAGGCATGTTGGAAGAGCAGCAGCAGAGAGAGAGAGAGAGAGAGAGAGAGAGAGATTACAGGGAGAGGGGCTAAGGCAGGAATGCAAAGAGAAAGAAAACAGAGAAAAAAAAGAGGAGAAAAAAAAGGCAAAGTGAAGAAATAAGATGAGGGGTGGTGAGAGATCGGCGGACAAAGAGCTTCTATGACAGCTAATGTGACATGCGTGACACTGGTTAGCTCGGAGCCAGATTCCAGGTCAGAATTCATTCTTTTTGCAAGTGTGTGTGTGTGCGTGTGCGTGCGTGCGTGTGCGTGCGTGTGTGTGTGTGTTTGTAATACCTTGTGAGGACCATTTTCCTGACACATACGACATTGTGGGGACCCCTGCTCCTTGTGGAAACCGAAGCCTGGTCCCCACAAAGGGAAACACCGTTTTGGGTCAGGGGTCAGATTTAGGACTAAGGTGTGAATTGAGTTCGGTTATTGTTAGGTTGTAGAAATGAATGGAAATCAGTGGAAAGTCCCCTCAAAGATAGCCATGCAAACGTGTGTGTGTGTGTGTGTAGTTGGAGACGAAGAGTTGGGTAAAAAACAAATTGAAAGATCACAGTAATGTTCTGTGCTGGCGTCCATCATCACATGATGCCGCCTGCTGTCACATTTTAGTCAAGCCAACAAGCACAAAACCTTATAACACACACACACACACACACACACACACACACACCAGCATCCATAAAGAACACAGTCAAAGACAGACAAATATACATAATGCTGTAAGCAATAATTACCATCCATCTCATCACATATTGATAAAATAAAATAAAATAAAAATCACAGGGTCTCTTTTTCATAACATCTTTTATTATTATTATTATTATTATTGTTGTTGTTATTATTTTGTGTGTTGGGAGAAAATCTGTATGTCACCGCATACCAGCGAAGGTAATGAGTCAGACAGGATTATAGAAAAAGTGAGGCCAGCCATCAATTAAAGTCACACAAACAGCCTGACCTGTACAGAACAACATGACTTCAGTAGTTTAGGAATCAGTGGGGAAATACAGGCTTAAAGCACTAATGTGGCAAACGATATGACATTTTAATTTTTTTTTTCCATTTCAGAATGACTTTATTCTGAAAAAGACCTTAGGTTTTTGCATTTTTGGTTGCAGTCTGAGTCACATGTCAGCTTCAGAGAGGCTAATCAGCTGGTTCCATTTGGAAACAACTCATTTGGTCAAAACTTAGAATTATAAGTGGATAAAAAAATTAAAGTGACAAAAAGTCTTTCAACCATGGCACAACATGCAAACCAACATGACCGTCGCTAAAACAAGCAACACTTTCAGTTTAAAATATCGAGCAAGAAAAGAACAAAGAAGAAATCTTTTGTAGCGTGGTAAAGCTACAAGCTAGCTCCAACAGTGTATATGTGGATGCATTTTTTTTTTCATGTTCTTGGGTAAACTAAGAAAGCCCAGTTTTTGATTAACACACATAATAAAAGGGAAGAGATCTCAGTGGTGCTAGATGCGTGTAATTATAGATGTACGTAGTATTTAGTACCAAACAACCCGCGCGCACGTTCCAGAATTGTGGTGCTCAGAGATCCTTCTCCGACCCATTTGATTCTGAAGCGCTGACGCTTTCACTGTAATTGTCCACATCTGGAGTCCAGCGATCCGTTCAATCTATGGGGAGTTTCGGCAACAAGGAATCTGGAAACGTTTGTGAAATAACTCAGTCGAGTTTTGGTTTGTTTACACATAATGCACAATGTCAAAGCTTGGTGGAAGCTGAAGCCAAAAACAATACCGCGAAGGTTTCATGAATCTGTCAAAGAATTTCTGTTCAGGGTAGAAATATCCACTTCAGGTTCAACCAATCAAAGCATGTTTGATTTAGAAATGCAAGAAAGACTTTTAAAATAAAATTTAAACACAATTGAATCTGCCGATCCTGCTTTGAGAGGTTTGTAATAAAGGCTGTGGTGATGTCACACTGTGTGCATCAAAGAGTTCCTGTAAAATAAGGTTTTACTGCTTTCTTAGGTATAGCGTGTGACTGTTATATTAGATCTGAGGTTTACAAAACATGACAAGAACAGCCTGAAACCTCTGCGATTAAAACAGAGCAAGTTTTCTGCAGTGTGTCCAGCCTTCCTGGTGTTTGCTAGAATACTTGCACTCTCTCACTGCCTGAATGAACTACAGCTCTGTCTTGACATATAGAAAATTAATGTTCATTTTTTTCTCCTTATTAGCTAAGTTTCCATTTTTTTTCTAATTGTGCAATTTGATGTATCGAAAAAGAAAACAAGCCAATTAAAAAAAAACAACTATTTTTTTAAATACAAAGTTTTGCCACCAGGATGAGGTGCTTTTTCTTCTCTCTTTTTTTGTGGCCGTATCAACATTGTGTTTATTTTTGCAAAACTGCAAAATAACACACTTGTGTGACTTGCATCACACAAGTCACATGATCAACAATCGGACTTTACTACTGATGAAAACCACAAAGAAGAAGACGACAGGAAGTAGCTGGAGGATTATGACGCGGCATGTTTTTTTAATGACTTCTCGTGTGAACAAATTTATTCATGTATGATTTTGATCGTGTTGCTTATTAAATAAAAATGTCACAATTGCGAAATTGTGCTTTTTCGACATTAGCTGAATATTGACAAAGTTTTGCACATATTTGAAATGGGAACATATTTGCTGGTACTGAAAATAACTGTTTGAGAATATGTTACTCTTTAACGGCCTCTACACCGAAGAGTGCAAATTGGAATTACAAAAATAAATTTGCTGAATGAAATTGCACCAAGTTTTTTTGTTTGTTTGGTTTTTTAAAGCACATTTTCGGTAAAATATTTTTGTCCCAAGATGAGGTGTTTTTTCAGTAAACAAAATTTGAGTATTTCACAAAATTGCATCAGAAACACTTTTCACATCACACAAATCAAACCTTTAAGAGTGACACAGGCGTCTTCAAACCCAATGTAACCGAATGTTGCCAGTCAGGCTGACGAGCGGTATTTATTATTTGACTCTGTCAACAGAACTCAACTACTTCCTTACTTACTTCAAAATAAGAGACTCAAAGAATAAGAGAAACAAAGTACCAGGTTAAAAGTCAGAACAGCTTACTCTTACTTCAACAGACATAATCAGAGACAAACAGCAACCAGATGGCGTTTCGATATTGCAAGGGCTCGTGCTGCGATCTCGTTACACCCCTTGCAGTAAGTATGCAAAGCATGCAAGATGATTAACACATACATTCACTTAACTGGATATACATCACATGAACAACAGCAGCCTCAGAGCCACCACAGAACCGCATTCATAATCGTCTGCATGATCGTCTGCATTGTGCAACCGTCCATACGATGAGATTCACTGAGTCAAAGTTACAGTCTCGTTCCAGACTGCAGGTTTGATTTGCTGTCGCAGGGGAATGACCTTTAACCCTTTTCAGAGCAACACTCTTCAATTTTACCATTTTTCTTTTCTTCTTCTTTCCAACTCATATTTATGTGGCTTCAGCTTTAAAAAAAAGAAGAAAATGAAACACAAAACCCGGACTGGAGTTTTTTGGAGTTCGCGACGCTCCGCTCCCGTCTCTCTCCGGATAAAGAGTGAGTTTCTGTGCAGGCACATCTGGAGCGCTCGTATGGCATCTTCCAGGAGAAAAGAATTCGGCCTCGTTCACTCGGTCGTACGTCAAATTTGTTTTTCTTGCTTTCTCGTCTTCCTCATCCCCCCGCCTCTAGCTGCACCCTCCTCGCTCCTCAGGCGCTGCTGGACTTGTTGGTGATGCGGGAGTGGCTCTGCTCGGAGGATCGCTCTGTGACTTTGAGCTTCATACATGACTGCTTCTCGTCCATCAGCATTTCGGCAGGCAGGCACCAGCAGCACAGACAGGACTGGAACGGGAGAAAAGAGGTGAATTTAAAGGAAAAGAATGTAAAAGAATGTCACATTTTCAGCTATTTTATGCACGTTATGTTTTTACCAAACATACATTTTACCTTGCAACAAACAGCCCTTTGACTTGTTGACATTTTGTCATGTTAAAACCACAAACTTTAACATGACAGAAGAACACAAAATATAGCAACTCGACTCAACCCGAAAGCTAAATCTGCTATGTGTCCTTAGAGAGGGAAACCTTTTTTTTTAACCAATTTAAGTAATAAACTAAGCCCAGCTGCATTGTTTCATAACAAGGATCAGTTGGAATGTGTGCATGATTAGATTTACTTTTCTGTAAAGTGTCTTGACATGACATGTGGTGAATTAGTTACACAAATAAACCAAATTGACTTGAATCAAATTGACAGGGTGAAAATGTATATGCTTGTCTGTTAAAGGTGGACCATTACATTTCCCTTAAACAGCTTAGAACAGGTCTGTGGATGATACAAAACAACTTCATTAAATTTTTTTTTGTACAAATTCATTCTTGGATAATGTTTAGACCGGTCAGTTCTGTCTATTTTGAGCTCCTTTGAAAAGTAGAAGTGGAGCCTCCTGCAAAACCAACAAGAACGCAGCAACTTGTTTCTGAATAGTAAGTCGACAACAAAAACACTTGAATTTTCCAGCAGCCATTGTACAGTGGGAAAAACCAGTTGACCAGTTGTGCTGGAACTCGGTTTGGGTTGCCAGGTGATGGACTGGCATTTGCTGGGGTTGCTAGGCAACATGCAGTGCCTGCTGATTTGTGACTTTAGGGTTCAGAGCGCAGATTTTGCAATTCACTGTCTCTTTGGATAAAATGTGAGTTTCTGTGCAGGAGCATCTGGAGGTTTCCTCAGGTTTTTGAATTACGTCGTTCTCCAGACACCAAAAAACATGAACTTACTGCCAGAAAACAACTGGGTGGGTTTTTCTTAAGCGCTTGGGCTGTTTTTTTTTTTGTTTTTTTTTTTTTTTTAGGAAGCAGTAGAACTCAAAAAGGATGCACAGAAAAGCGTAAAATGTGGATTTTGCATGACAGAGTTTGGTCTTACCCTGAAGCAGTTCTTGAAGCGCTTGCTAACCATGTACAGGGCAATGGGGTTAATGCAGGAGTTGACAGAAGCCATGTTGATGCCGATGTAGTCCAGCACCAAAAAGAAACTGTTAAAAAGAACAGAGCACATGCCTCAGTGTCTCATAGTATTTTCTTTGGCAAGCTGTGGCCTGAGTAAATGGCGCGTGTGTTTTCCCTGATCCGCACCTGAGCAGCTCGCAGCGGTTGGGGTCCTTCTCGTCGTAGATGGTGAGCTTCAGGATGCGGCTGAGGTGGAGAGGAAGCCAGCAGAGAGCGAACACCAGAACCAGACAGAACACCGTCTTGGCCACCTCCCTCCGCTGGTTACAAAAACACACACACAACCACACACACATCCATCATGACTTGGCCTGGACATGACTGCGCCTCTGTGGAGATATACATCACAGAAACACATGGTGCTCTCCCCTAAATTTGTCGTCATTTCAGATCAAGTTGATTACAAAAAAAAAACAAAAAACAAAAAAAGAAACAGTTATTCTGAAGCTTTTTAAGGCGTTGTTTACATTTAGTACAGAAGGTTTAGTCGCTTCGTTATCGACACCAACCGAATTTGACAGCAGGACTGTAGGTATCTGATGTGCCGTTTATAAAGTTACACAGTTAAAAAAATTAATGGCAAATTTAAGTTTACTTAGTCGATCACAGAGAATAAAATGTGTGAGTTCATTTTTCAAAGTTATATTTTCATTTATAAATATCAGAGTTCCAAATTAAAAAAATTATTCACAAACTAAATATTTAGTGAGGAAGATAAATATTTAGTGTGAAGACTAAACATTTTGTTCCCAATTCAGTGTTTAAGGGTCTTAAGTTTGGGTGTGAGCTAAATATTTAGCTTTCAAACTAAATATTTATTTTGCTAACTTTATTAGATTTATTTATCTGTCAAAGTATTTAATTTTAAAACTAAATATTGAACTTGCCAACTAACCATTTAGGTTGCTAACTAAATATTTAGCTTGCAACTAAATGTTTAGGTCCAAGCTAAATATGTAGCTAGTATGCAAATTAGCTTGCAACTAAGCGGAAATATATAGCAAAATAAAAGCTGGGTTTTCAAACTAAATGTCCAGTTTCAAATATTTAGTTTGAAACTTCAAACCAAACTTTAGTTTAAAAACTAAATATTTAGTTCTGACTTAAACATTTAGTTTGGAACTAAATATTAATTTGCAAAATAAATAATTATCTCCCTGACTAAATATTTAATTTGAGATCTAAGTGTATAGTTTGTAAACTAAATATTTAGCTTGAGTGATACGTTTATAAATGCATGAATAACACGGTGAAAATATGGCACCCACATTTTTGTTTCTCTATGAAAGGCTAAGTGAATGTTGCTGTGAATTTTCACCCCGTGTTTCTCTGACCTGTTTGATCTGGTCGCTAAGGGCGATCTGCACCCCGTTCTTCTTCCTCAGCATCTCGCAGGTCATCAGGGTGTAGAAGATGGCCGTGCAGGTCAACGGCAAGCAGAAATACGCGCTGAACAGCCACCAGTCCTTTGCTGATTTATAAAACTGCCCAAAAAAAGAAAGAGAACAAAGGGACCGCGTTGGATTCCGTTCAAACATCTGTGTTGGAGCACTCTGAGCTGGAGATAAAGCATGTAAGAAGCTGATTTACTGGAGCGTAGCCGCCGCCTGAACCTTCACAGGAGTGGAGGGGGAAACTCAGGGGTGGGTTTGGCATCATGCAGGACGTCCTTTTACCAAATGCTGATTTATCAGTGGCAATACACGGAGGTCCAGTTGTTACTTTTTAGCAAGAGGAATGTCATGCAAAGTAAAAACAAGCAATCTCAATCTGTGATATATATTATTTCATCATCCATGAGCTCTTTCCAGCCTCCCTCGTCCAGGCGTCACGCTGTGACTCTAAGTGCGGCGCTTTGCTAAGAAAGCTTTCGTATTTGCACACAGCATGCAGATCTGCACCCTCGCACATTTGCGTTTTTGGAGCATGCGTGGCTGAGTCAGCACGCACCGTTGCTCATTTTAGACAGAAAGAAGAAGAAGAAAAAGGCCTCTCAGAGTCGGCGTGTCTCCGCTCACCCTCATGAAGTCTGTCTTCTGCATGGGGTGCAGCAGGCAGATCCTCAGCTGCTCCCCTTTGTAGTCCATGGTGATCATGTCGAAGGCTATAGCCTCTGGAACGGCCAGGATAACGGATAAGATCCAGATGAGGGCGATCTCGATGGCCATCCACTTCGGAACGCCGATGCCTTTGATGCGGCTCCAGGAGACCACGGCACGATACCTGGAAAACCGAATGCGATCCTTAAATAAGTTAGATTTAGACAAATAAATGGCTGGATCCTTTTTTAGGGGGGGAAAAAAACACAATGTGATTTAGTGTTTGGTTTGGATACGGCATGCAGTTCGCTTCCAATACAACGCCTTGTGAAAGCATTTGCACTCCTTCAACTTTTAACTTTTCCCCGCTTTTGTCATACAGTACAGCCAGGAATGGACCGATCCACTTTTTTCACTTCTGATACGATACAGATATCTGAGGCTTAGTATCGGCCGATACAGATCCGATACAGAAAATCAGCTGAACTGACTCAAAACTCCTTTTATTTTAATAAAGCATGACGTCACTCAGAGCACAAAGCATAGAATTAGACTGAATATTATGGATCGGGCACATTGCTACCAATACCCAATCAAACATTTTTCAATATCAGAGCAACACAAATATTAATCTCGGGTCTGATGCATCTCTAATTCAAATAAGACTCATCCTCAGTTAGAGTTAGATGTAAAGTTTGATCAGACCACTCCGATAGACGACGTTGTGATCTCAACTATTCCGCTGCACCAGTCTCTCTGCAGGTTCAGCTTTCCAAACATCCCTACAACACAACACTGCCTCCACCAGGTTTCTCTGCGGGGGGATGATCGTGTGTTAGTTTGCCACTAGACATTTTGTACGTCGGCTAAAACCCTCAATTTGAGTCTCTTCTGCCACTCATTCATAACGGCCATATTTGCTTTGAGTCTCTGAAGCTCCTCTAGACGTTCGGGTTCTCTCCTCACATGACCTGTAAGTGTAGGCAGATGGCTGTGTCTCAGTAAGTCTGCAGGTGTGTGCACCTTCACATAGATTAACCCCGCTTTGGACTTCATGTCTGCCATGTTCCTTGGTCTTTGTGAAGTTGCTTGGTTCTCAAAGCCCCTTCTCCCCGGGCGTGGCTTTAACCATGTGTTATTCAAATAAACTTGACTTTACTTGACTTAACGAAACTTCCAAGCCTTCCCACAATGTCTGGATACTGAGATTGAATTACACACAGAAGGATGCTAACATCTGCTAACTGCAGTTGTTTGCTGGGAGTTTTGTTTAGAGGTATCAGACTACAGAACATTGAATAAAAAATCACTGATTTCGCCATTGTATACTTTGTGTTGGGTCAATTGGAGAAATGTCCAAATGTGTGTCGAAATGCAAAAAAGTCCAACAATCCCCCGCTCTGTATTTCGTAATGTGAAGTTTCCAACTGCTTACGTAAAAAATTAAAGAGATGGAGAGAAAAAGAAGCTAACGTGACAAGAGGGAAGTGTGTGTTTGCGTGATGCGTGGGTTTTGAGCAAGAGTACCTGTCGATGCTCAAAGCGCACAGGCTCAACACGGTGATCCCCACGGACGCCTTCTGGACAAATGGTACGACCTTGCACAGAGTCACCCCAAACGGCCAGTCCTCTGCCAGGAGCTGCAGACAGATTGCAACATGAGCAGAAGTTCAGCGAGTGAAAGCCGAGGCAGGGACTGATGCAAAGAGCCTGTCTTCTCCAGGACAGCGCACGAACCTGAACTCACAGTTTTTGTCAGGTAAAACATCGCAGCCTTGTCTTTAAAAAAAAAAAAAAAAGAAAAGAAAGAAACACACAGCGAAGCCCCGCACGCCTCACTTTTGACCCGTCAGCTTTCCAACCGAATGAGAAGTTTGAGCTCCTGGAGTTCGAGAATCATGTACAACACAAAGCCTTTAAAGCTTTTCTTGGATGGGGGACAGGAATGTGAGTGGAAATCAATTGAAATCATATGTGACCCCCACGTCTCTCTCTCTCTCTCCGTACCACCCTGTCTGGTCCACGTCTCCGCTCTGGTATGTAACTGCGACCACCAGTTGTTTTAACACGCCTGCCCACTTACCCAAATATACGGACACTCCGGCTCTCTCTGGCCCTCGCTCTCGCAAAGTGAGCCTGACGCACAATAACATGCCGAGAGACATGGGGGGATATGAAGAGGCTCAGAGTCCAGAGAAGTAATTACATTTCAGGAGCACACACACACACGCACGCACACACACACACACACACACACCTTTCTACATGCACTACGTCTCCACTTTCACTGGTGTGCGCTTCATTATGTGGACATAAGGAGGAATAGGTGTGGCTGGGGGGTTTAAAGTGCAGAAGGATACTAATCTATCTGCAGCTGCGGTTTCTTTGACCATATGATTGCACAAATTGGAATTAGAAAAAATAAATGTGCTTAATTTTTGGGGGATAAAAAGTTTTTGTTTAAGGATGAGGTGGGGTTTTTTTGTGGCTGTATCGAAATGAGGGTATTTCGCAAAACTGCAACGGAAACACTTTTTTTCAAATCACAGGAGTCATGTGATCAACGATCGGATGTTACTACTGGGGGAAAAGAAGAAGAAGACGGCAGTAAGTGGTTGGAGGAGGATGATGGCGCTGCATGTTTTTTTAACGACTTGTGTGAATAAACTTATTCACGTGTGATTTCAATTGTGCTAATTTGATAAAAACAACGCAATTGCGAAATTGTTTATGTTTTGTTTTTTATGTTAGGGGGATATTGACAAAGTTTTATACACATTTAAAAGCAGCTATTTGCTCCGCCAGAGCTCTCACAGCATGCAAAGTACATCAAACGTTGAGTTTGTCATTCAGTGGTGTTGTATAGAGCCGGTTCTGGCCTGTTTGGTGCCCTGGGCGAACCACCCTTCCAGCGCCCCCGCTCTTCAACGAGGCTGTTGAGCAGTGGCTGGGATGGGTGCTTTGCATTAGGTCCCCTGGTTGAGAGAGCGGGGCAGAAAGGGTGGCGCTGATGCCGTCCTCCCTCAATATGTCGCCCTGGGTGGTTGCCCATGAATAAGAAACTGCCCCGGAATCAACTCTTCTGTAAAAATGTCAATGACAAATTTCCCCAAAGTGCCGCATGGGTAGCCATTATCACGTATATGGAGTTTGTCACCTCAATAGCTGTGTTTCCATTGACCATACAATTACGTAAATAAGAAGAATAAATTTGATTAATGGAAACACGACAATTAAAAAAAAAAAAAACACTCAAGTTTTTGTATAAAATGTTTTTGGTGGTTGAGGTGAGCGTATTTCACAAAACTGCATTGGAAACACTTTTCTCGAGTCACGTGATCAACAACCGGATTTCTTAACTAATGGAAGTAGCCTACCGTAACTTTTAAAAATTGTTTGTTTTTTCTGCTTGTTTGTTTTTTGTTTTTTTTTAATTGAAAATTTTCAGCTTTCAAAATATTGAAAAGTCTTCGCTTCACATTTATAATGGACACATTAAACCTGCTTGGTTAACGACGTGCAGCGTCTCTGACCTTGTAGACGTTGATGGGGATGCCGATGATGATGTGCAGCAGGTCTCCGAGCGCCAGGCTGCCGATCAAGATGTTCGGCCCGTTCCGCATGCACTTGTTCTTGTAGATGATCCTCAGGAGAGTCGAGTTGCCGATGATGCCGACCACAAACACCAGGCAGGACACCACCGTGTTGATGTGCTTGAACGTGTCCCGGATTTCCGTGGGCCCCGTGCACATGGGCGGCTGGCGGCGGCGCGGCATGGTGATGTTGGGCCTGGCCGGGTCCTGGGCTTTCCTCTGGACCAGCCCGAGTCTCTGTGTGACGGACAGCGAGGCCTGGGGGATTTGGTTCTTTGACTCCGGCTGCGCGCTCGCAACCATCACGTGAGCGGCCAGTAAGAGAAAGCAGAGGCGAGTGGTCATTTTTTTATTTTTTATCTTTTGGGGCATTTTAGGAATGGCTTTTTGTCCGGGAAACACTCCCAGTTAATGTCCTCCTTTGTGGTCCACCTGGAAACACAAAGTAGAAGAAGAAAATGTTGCGTGGCGATTCGCCAGAACGTTCCGGAAGGCAGAGGAATCGATTGCATGTCAGAGAAGGAATCCCAATCTGCGTTTGGTAAAATGTCAGGGAGAGGTGGAATATTTTGAGGCAAGGCTGGAATTTCTCGACGATTGTGAAACTCGCCCGAAACGAGCGAAGCCAAACCAACCGTGGAATAACAAAACAGTTTATTGATTTATTTAGACTCTTTGAGCTTTTTAGTCTCTCTGTAGACGCCCAAAACAATTTGGGCACGAATAAGAAAATAAATGTCTGGAACACCGATGCATCATGAGGATTACATTTGTAACACTTTACCCGGTATGTGAAACTTGTTTTCATGAATATTTGTTGCCAAACGTGTATGCGTACAGTTTTGCTCAAAATGATTCATACCTCTGGCAGATTTAGTTATGTTCCTGGTCTATTAATTTTGCCAAGATTAGAGAATATATGTGGGGGTTTTAGAGATGAGGGTGATGGCAGGGAGGCCTTCCGACCTCAAAGAGTTGGCACATGACCAAAGACAAACAGTGACATTAAACATTTTTCCACTGATTCATTAGAACAGTTTTTATCACAGCCTAAATTGTTTTTGACATAAAAATAAAAAGTGAAGGAAAAAGAAAAAAACTGAATTGGAAAAACCTGTACCGTACACTGAGACTGATTGTTGAAAAAATAAAATTAATGACAATAACTTTTATTATTTTCTTTCTAAAGAAGTTATGTTTTATTAGGAGCAACTCACTGTGTCATTTTTTTTTACCTCTATTTTTTATTTTTATTTTTTTTGTATCTTATGAAACAACGATGACGAGAGAAGACCTCTAACTCAGTTCAGATGAAACTTTTGGGCAATATATTTGTCAAACAAAAATGTTTTTGAAAATCTTTAAATACTTGATAACTACTAATAAATTAAACTCTTTTATATACATATATAGAAGTTCCCTGTCAGACTGCAGTGGGGAGTCCCTTGTTGCACAAAAAGTTATTTTAGACAGAGAAAAGTTTTTAACACTGATTTATCTCTTCAGCTCCTAATTCTGGTTGGTTTGTGTTCGTTAAAGAGTTCACCCTGATCTTGGCAGAGCAAATTGCCCAGAGGGAATCTACGTGGTTTAAAAAGGAGAGAACCCAGAAGTTGATTTTAACAAAATGAAATAAAGTCAAAATGCAGACACTTTTCTTTATAAGGCAAAATTCCCTAGTGTTTTCCAGTCACTGCTGTTTCAGCCTGTACTTACCTAACCTCAAACTGAGGCAGGAGCTCTCCGAAAGCTTTCCCCTTCTCAAATCAGACTATCCCAGCTCCCAGTCTCGGGGCCGAGAAAGATTCCCAAATCAAAGGTACGCTGCGGTTCCAGCAGCGGCGACACTCCGTTCATCTCCAACAGAAGCCGCCCTCCCTTTCGAGCCGCGTCAATGTAACGAGCTCCAGCGGCTCCTTGAGTCGCTCCTCTCTGCTTCTGGTCGCTGAGTCTCAGAGTGTGGAGTCTCATGAGCCTCACTTGATCCCTGCCCTCCCATTCTTATGCAGAGGAGGTGGGCGGAGGACCACAGAGGCAGGAGGGATGTTCATGAGTTAGTTGGTGTGTTTTCATGGAAGAGGTGGCTTAAAATACTGACCAGTGGCGTTTGGGGTTCAGGATGTCACAGTTTTCCCCCCTGACAAAAGCCTTTCCGACTTTTGAAAGGCGTTTCACATTCACGGCCCCGTGTTCATCTTCATCCCTCTTTTCGTCAGGGTTGTTAGCATAGCCACCTATGACAGCGGACACACAGTTTTCCTGTAACGTTAAGTTGTTTCTCCGCCTAGAAAACGTTTAGGAGCAAGTACACAAGGTTGACTGACAGCGCTAAGACCCGCCTCCTGCCTCTGATTGGTTGTTTTTGACTGGAGCGGTGCATTTCTACACATCACAATAGTGGGAGAAAGTGGAGGAGCTCCATCTTTTCACAGGTTATCTGTCTCAAGCTGTACTGTCACAACATGTGGACAGTTTTAACAAATTAAGTAACAAATATTTATTTTATATGTATAAAAGTAAATGTTAAACAGTTCAGTCTTAAATCCCTCCAAAATGCAGTAAAGCTTGAGGTTGTAATGGGAGAAAATGTGAAACAAAATGTTCACTGCTGCACCGTCACAATGAAATTCTTTAGTCTGATCATTTTATCGAACAGTAGGTCAGCCCATCATCGTCCTGCACATGCAGTCATAATGACACCAGCATCACGGTTTTTTTTTTGTTTTTTTTGTCTTCTCTGATGGTACGGAGTAAAATTATGTTTAGGATCGTTCCGTTTTCCAGAAATACACTTCCCGCCTAAAGCGTTTGCGGTGGCTCGTCTCTTAAAGGTAAAAACTCAAAGCACATTTTAGCGTGACACTCACTTCCTGTCAACTGTCTTTTTATCCTCACCGTCACCCCAGGTTCACTTGTCTTTGTGTTTTTGAACTCGATGACAAGGAGGAGCGTGGCTTCTTTTTCTTTTTCAGTCACTCTTTCACCTTTTCAACCTTTCTGACTGTTGACATTTGCAAAATCACTGCATGTAGACGTAGCCTACGTTTCTCGTCTCTCCGCGTTGCTGTGCTCTCCGGCCTGGGAGGATCTGGACCTTCGTGAAGGATTACTCGTCTGCCAGATGTCGACGATCCCCAGATGTGTTCTGTTGACAGAGATGCATTTATCTGGAAAACCTTGTGTTATTATTATTTTTTTTTATTTATTTTGGACAAATATTTGTTGCAAGTAAAAGATTAATAAAACAAAATTTCTATACTTTTATTGATTTGTTTTATCGACTGAAACTGGTCTCTGTTACTGCTTGAATTGGCGGAGTTATGTGGGAGAAATCCACTGTCGGGCCTGGAGCTGTTGCAGATGTACAGACACACACGGATATATACAGTCACTCGATGCTGGTCTGAAAAATGTCTGTGACTCTTTTTTTTTTTTTATTGACCTGAAGCACTGTTATGAAAGTCTAAGTCAATACAGTTTCTTTTTTTTTTGCCCTGGGACACAACATCTCAGCAGCTTCCTTGGTTTCTTCCTTTCCGGATGCAGTAACCTCCATCTCTAAAACAAAAAAAAAAAAGTAAACTCTGACAAAAATATTGCAAAAACCAAAAGTTTCAAATCTGCAAATAATAACTTGCTGTTTTGATGGTAGCTAGATACATAATTGGTCACGGATGTCATAGTAAAGGGCAGGTCGGCCAACCATTGATTCTGCAAGGTGAATTCTTGAAACATCACGTATATTTCGTAGTTTTGGATATTTGGATGAGAATAAATACAGATACAACTTGTACTTTCCTTGAACTTACTTTCCTGGATCATAGAGATTACTTTCTTGAAACGTTCATGGAAGTCTCAAGTTTAGTACGACGTAAACGGTGGCACAAAAAGTGGTTCTGCTTTATATCCAACGCAGAGGGGCGCAACGCTATTGGAGGGCGCCAGAACGATGGCAGACAACTTTATTACTAGTGACATTTTCTGCATTTAACACCTATTTGCCCTCTAAAAACACACAGTGATATGTCTGCATATACCTCAGGAAGTACTTAGCTGCAACCCTGAGGGTAAATTATATGAAAGAACCTTCAAATCTTCAGGAATACATGTTAAAAGTTCAATTAAAGTTCAAGGGGAAGTACTTGGTAAATTTTAGGAAGGTGTCTAGTACGTTTTTGGAAGTCTACCGGAAACTACTTTGTGAAGTTTATGAAACTACAAGAAAGTAGCTTTAAAGTTTTGTGAAAGTTGCAAGAAACGTACATGTGAATATCTTGTAAAGAACCTGGAAGAAGTGATTTTAAAGTTCCTGGAAAGAACCAGGAAATTCCGGTAAGTTCCAGAAAGCACCTGATAACTTTTGGGGGAAATAAACCTCCAGCACAGACTGTATAACGTTGCCAGGTGTTAAAACACGTATCTGTGACATCCGAGCACTGACCTCGCAGGGATTTATGTCTGCATTGCAAAGTTTTCTGAAAAATAATTTGATGAGTACAGACACATTTTAAGAAGATCCATTGTCCAGAGAAACCTCGACAAATTTGTCCAAATAATGAAGCAGCTTTCCAATTTGCTTATCTTAAAAGAGACTGAATAAAAACGACATAACTCAGCCCTCTAACGCTGGGTGGGTTTGTCGCTGCCAGGATTTGGCCGGGACAGCGAGTCACGATGCAGCAGAGGTTATGCAGCTGTGTCCCTGCTTTCACTCACCCAATAAAAATTACTGGATGTAATAATGGTCAGCTAAGTAGTGACGTAGAAGCAGAATTTAGCTCTCAGGACTTGGACTGTGTGTAATGGACACTTAACACGCAGGAGGATTTTTTATCAAAGCCAGGGAGTTCTGTGCAGATTTTAAATTATGTTTTAAGTCCCCGTCTAAAGCGGAAATGTTTACAACCGCTGTTGCACGGAAACGTCATTTCTTTAGGGGATCATAAAATTCCCAAAACAGTTAACCACTTTAACTCTTACCTACATTTTAAGCCAACACATTTCAACCCAGCATTAAAAAAAAAAAACATTTTGCATTTTGTACTTAAAGCTAATGGAAATTTGTTCATTTCTATTCTTTAAATTAAATATTGCCACCTTTAAAATAATCCACTGAATAACCTTTTTGCCAAAATAACTGTTGCCCCCCCCAAAAAAAATGACGTAGAAGTTATCTTAGGAACTCCTTACGTTCCTAAGATATGACAGAAATGAATTCTATAAATACACAAAAACTCTTACTTTTATTTTAGCTTGCCTGTATATTACTTGTTTACATTTTTTTTTATATTACATTGTGTTTAGTTTGGATTCCTGTCAGGACCAAATATTCTTAGGAAATATGATAAGATTATTACTCGGATCAAATCAAAAGAAATATAGCATAGCTTGGTTATTTATTCGAGTTACAGCAACATATTCTAATGTTTAGTTTCACGTTTCTAGAGTAAATTATGAAAAATTACGTTAGGTAACAAAACGTCCTGCAGGAGATGTTTACTTTCTTTGGTGAAGTCCAACAGACCAAAACTACAATATGAACCAAATGACCTATTATCGTGTTACATGATCGTTTCAGGGTAGTTATATAATCATAAAGTTTAAAACTTTAAACTTTATGATTTAAAGTTTAAAGTTTTAAACCACCATGTGACCCTGAGGTCATCACAATGTCATGCCAGAGATCAGTTTAAAGTTTAAAACTTTAAACTTTAAATCATAAAGTTTAAATTAATATAATAATATTAACTTATTATATTAACATAATAATAAGTTAATATTATTATGACTAATAATATTAACTTATTAATCATAAGTTAATAAAACATCGTTCGTCTAAGGAAAGCACCATGTCCTGCACTGTGATCCGTTACAGTCCAGTCAAATGCCTCTTGTAACAGAATCGAAACCAGGCTGGGCTTCAAACGAGCGGGCTTAAAAAGAACTAAATCGAAACAACTGGGTCTCCTCACCCCTCCAGTAAAGGTCAGAGAAGGAATTTTGGTTTGATGAGAGATCAAGTCAGATCCAGAAGCATTAAGGTATCTCTGTGAGCCGAGTTAAAATGCAAAACTGGAAACGTGTGGAACTTTTTCAACATGATTTGGACATTTTTACCANGTAGAAGCAGAATTTAGCTCTCAGGACTTGGACTGTGTGTAATGGACACTTAACACGCAGGAGGATTTTTATCAAAGCCAGGGAGTTCTGTGCAGATTTTAAATTACGTTTTAAGTCGCCGTCTAAAGCGGAAATGTTTACAACCGCTGTTGCACGGAAACGCCATTTTTTTAGGGGATCATAAAATTCCCAAAACAGTTAACCACTTTAACTCTTACCTACATTTTAAGCCAACACATTTCAACCCAGCATTAAAAAAAAAAAACATTTTGCATTTTGTACTTAAAGCTAATGGAAATTTGTTCATTTCTATTCTTTAAATTAAATATTGCCACCTTTAAAATAATCCACTGAATAACCTTTTTGCCAAAATAACTGTTGCCCCCCCCAAAAAAAATGACGTAGAAGTTATCTTAGGAACTCCTTACGTTCCTAAGATATGACAGAAATGAATTCTATAAATACACAAAAACTCTTACTTTTATTTTAGCTTGCCTGTATATTACTTGTTTACATTTTTTTTTATATTACATTGTGTTTAGTTTGGATTCCTGTCAGGACCAAATATTCTTAGGAAATATGATAAGATTATTACTCGGATCAAATCAAAAGAAATATAGCATAGCTTGGTTATTTATTCGAGTTACAGCAACATATTCTAATGTTTAGTTTCACGTTTCTAGAGTAAATTATGAAAAATTACGTTAGGTAACAAAACGTCCTGCAGGAGATGTTTACTTTCTTTGGTGAAGTCCAACAGACCAAAACTACAATATGAACCAAATGACCTATTATCGTGTTACATGATCGTTTCAGGGTAGTTATATAATCATAAAGTTTAAAACTTTAAACTTTATGATTTAAAGTTTAAAGTTTTAAACCACCATGTGACCCTGAGGTCATCACAATGTCATGCCAGAGATCAGTTTAAAGTTTAAAACTTTAAACTTTAAATCATAAAGTTTAAATTAATATAATAATATTAACTTATTATATTAACATAATAATAAGTTAATATTATTATGACTAATAATATTAACTTATTAATCATAAGTTAATAAAACATCGTTCGTCTAAGGAAAGCACCATGTCCTGCACTGTGATCCGTTACAGTCCAGTCAAATGCCTCTTGTAACAGAATCGAAACCAGGCTGGGCTTCAAACGAGCGGGCTTAAAAAGAACTAAATCGAAACAACTGGGTCTCCTCACCCCTCCAGTAAAGGTCAGAGAAGGAATTTTGGTTTGATCAGAGATCAAGTCGGATCCAGGAGCATTAAGGTATCTCTGTGAGCCGAGTTAAAATGCAAAACTGGAAACGTGTGGAACTTTTTCAACATGATTTGGACATTTTTACCAGGCCTTGTCTTTTGTTTCATTTCAATGTCATATTCGTTAATGAACTTTAAATTGAAATCTGCTCGCAGATTTCCATTCACACATGTGCTCTACCTTTCTTGCTCCCACCATGTGACCCTGAGGTCCTCACAATGTCATGCCAGAGATCAGAGACAGAAAGAAGAGTCAGTCCTCTGGCTCCTGTTCAAGCTGCCCAAGGCAACAAGCTTAAAACACTGAAACATCTGAGACAGCGTTTGAGCCGAGAGGACAAAGTATCCACTTTAGCTTTGTCACTTTGAAATGATAAAACACACCACAAGTAAAAAAGAAAAAAAAAAGCCAACAATGCAAAAAGGGACAAAATAGCTTAGAGAACATCTCTCTGAATGTCATGATTTTAGGATTTGCTGTGTTTTTATCCTCTTTAGCTGCTGATCCACCAAGGAGGACGCTGTTGAGTTCTCGCTAGTTGACACACCTGGGCCGTGTTTCCTCGTCCGCCAGCCTGGATTTAAGGAAGCTTCCAGAAATTCCTTCAGTGTGAGCTTTCTGTTTTTCCTCTGCTCATCAGAGACTGCGTTGTCCTACAGTCAGAGCCTTCAGCCACCACTGCTTCCTGGTATTCATGTGGAAATGTGACTTCTTGCCCGATGAATCATAAAGAACCCAGAAAGACTGATCTTTACTCACATCAGACTTATGCTGAGTGCATAAATGGATCGTACAGTTTGCCTACCAGCAGTGGATGATACCCTGATTTACATTCTCCAAGGAGTACACACACACACACGCACACACACACAAACACACCAAGCCGGGTAAAAAACTGTCTCTTGTTCTTCACTTTGCTTCGTACAGAGAGTCTGGGCCCTCAGCTATTGATCAGTGATTGACTCCTGGAGGCATGCACAGTGTTGAAGTTTCCCGATCGCTATCGCTGTCAAGACTGTTAATGTTAATTCAGTATTTAGAGTCGTGACCAACACGGACTAAAAGGCTTTGTTCACTTCATCCGTTGCCATCGCTAAAACTACAGACTACAATTCAAAGATCGCAACTTCCTCTGTTTGCTCATTGGCCTGGTAGAAAATCTACCGAAGAACATTAGATCAATGGGAGAAACCCCTGATGGAGAAGTGGAGAGAGATTCAGATCGAGCGGGATCCTGTGAAACATTGTGAAGACGATAATGTACGTCGACTCACTTCGACAAACCACAGTACGTCCGTCTGCAGAGCCCCACAAGGTACAGACCCACGCCTGATTTCCAATGCCACTCAAAGAGACTCTACTTTCAGAAAATTTTGGATGATTTACTAATTGTTGGGACAGTGTGCAAAGAGGATAATGTGAAACAGAGTACAAGGACATTATTGTGACTTTGTGGACTGACTCAGTCACACCCTTGTCAACTTAATGACAAGGAGTTGGTCTTAAGATAAGAGATTTATACCAGCTTCAGTAACTGGGAGAGGATGGACAAACAAAACTGTCTAGTCTTTTTAGGATGGCGGAGGACTTTGTTAGATTTTTCTCTCCATTTAAGGTTATGTTGCTAAAAGCAACTGGGCTCAGTTAGCATAACAACAGTTAGCATTTCCCTCTTGTCTCATGTTTTGCAACTGGAGTACACTTAAGCTAGGCTTGATGTTGTTCCTTGATCTTTGCTAGCAGCTGTTGTTCCTGGTTCAGTGTTATCTACTTTAAATTAAACTGGGAGTTACTTAAATGTTCCTGACTGCTCTTCTGATGTTCCGCTTAAGCAAAGATCCTTTCTTGTTCTTGATTTTTGCTGCGACTAATTACCTCTACGCCCAAGTCAATTAACTCTGTATTGACCTTATAAATGGTTGATTCCAAAAAAATTTTTTTGAGCACCTCAAAAGCCAATCCAGGAGCATTTGAGAACCTTGATGAAATGCTGAGATGTAAATCATACATGGTCTCGATTACCTGAGGTACTTTTGTCACTCCTGTTTTACTGCCTTTTTATATTAACTTCCATCATCAATCCCTTACAAGTGCTTCCTTAATGCCATAATTTAAAAAAAAGTGTTAACAACAGAAAGCCAAGAACGCTTCTACTTCAAAGTCGTCGCCTTGTTCTTTAAACTGGGACGTTTGACTTGTCCCCGTTAATCTTCACAGATCTTCCCGCATCTCTTATAACACCTCTCAGCTTGCTGCTCCAAAGGCAGAAAATCACCCTCAGTCCATGTGAGCACAAAGAGGCGAATTGTTTCGAACAAGCAGGGATTCACAGCCATCAGTGTCGACGTGAGGACATCTTGCAGACTAAAAAGTAAGGCACAATGGACCCACAGAGCTCGGCTCTGTTGGAAGCAGGTCATGTTCATTTACGGCCGCACTATAAGTGTTTTAGTTGCAATGTATTTGTGTGTCGTCTTCTGTTCTTGTGGGTCAGTAAAAGTTGAGCGGCCTGCGCCCCGCAGCCTTGTGAATTGAGTGGAAGGTTAATAGGAGGTAATTAACTGCCTCTTTAGTTCAGCTGTAGAAAAATGTCTTCTGGTTTTCTCCTGAAGCATTCTCGCTTTTTTATTATTCTGTCTTCATAGTCTTGAGTTCACTGTGTGCTTTTTGTTTCCACCAATGGTCAAGGGATGCTCCACGACAGATGAATGATTGTTGTAACTTTTGGTTTTTTACTTGTACTTCAATAGGTTTTCAGTGTTGACCTTTTTTAGATCAGTAACTAATGAGCTTCAGCTTAATCTACTTTTACATCCTTTAAAGCTTTTGAAAACACAGACTTATAGTTTTCCCACTTTCCTAAAGGAAAAGGCAATTGAATATTAAATTTCTACTTTATCGTCTTGCTGAAACCTGGCTGAAATGAGATGAATATATTGCTATGAATAGCACCAACTTCAACACCTTTCTGTCCCTTAAAACATTTCACAAGTTGTCGTTATATAGCAATAAACTTTAATAAACCACATTGCAATTGATGTTATTTCCCAACACAAAGTAACACACAGCTGAAACTAGATCCGTCCATGCAGTCATGCAAAGAAATTGGGATCTTTATGAAATATTCAGTTCTTTATGGTGACGTATTATGGCCAGACTCATATATATATATATATATATATGTTTTTAATTACAAGAATAACTTATATTAATAACAACAATAAAGTCATAATATTCACAGAATAAAAACGCAGTATTACCAGAAGAAAGCCGTATCACAGAGTTGTTGTAACATGTCTGCTTCATCTTTGAGAAGTCATCGTCACATTCACCTGTTCAAACCACTGTAGATTAAAATAAACACCATGAGGATGTCCGGTGAACAGAGGTCATGTTTTGGTGCGTAACGTCAACTCCCCCCCCCCAAACAAAAGCCAAAGACCTTGTGACGAAGGTAGCTTACGCTGATGAGAGGGGTAATTATCCACACTGATGATACGAGTGGGTAATTACCCAATTGTATCGAGTGGGTTTTGTATCAAGTTGATATCAATCAAGTGGCATCAAGTGCCTATGATTCAATGCAATCATACACATATGAACACATGGCCGACAGAGGCTGGCTGCCGCTGGGCGCTACGTTTTCTTTCTTAGTGCATCTCCTCAACCTCCTTTTGCTTGTCACATGTTATCTTTCCATAGCATCTTCCTGTCTTTTCTCTACCCCATGTCTTTATTCCCTCAAACCTTCTCCGGGGGTTGATTCTTCCCCCTTCTTGGTGACAGATACAGAGGCTGTGGGCTTTTGAAACTAATATCTTCAACAAGGGACTGAGATGAAATGACTAAACTGCGACCCTCCAGCAATCCTGGTTTGCAGCAGATGTGCTTGTCTGTGTCATTGTGCCATTTTCCGCTGCATGAGGTGTGTGCGTGTTGCTTTGTTTGAGCCCCCTCAAGCCATCTTCCTCGTTGTCTTTTCCCCCTTTCTTCAAGGCCCCACTTGACATCAGCACAGCGTACTCCTATGAGCTTCTCTGCTGTCTGAAGCTGAAGGTGGGAACAGCAGAGCGCACGGCGAGGAAGGCTGCTGATGTCTCAAAAAGCATTGCAAATAAAGATTTCACCATGAAGAGCACGTGAAGTTCAACGATCACGGAACAATATTTCTCTGTTGCTAGGTTGTGGTCGCTACTCATCGATGATGGGGTGCTGAGATGGAAACCACTGAGTGCTACTTTCGTAAATCTACGACTGCTGAGCATGAATACGCCGTCAGGCAAGAAAACACATGGAAACTGAGACCAAAACCAAATTGTGGTCTACTTTATCAACCTTTATTTACATAGAATCCATTGTTTTTCTGGTACAACCTCAAATCTCGACGTATCCTCCTCGACCAGCAGAGCCCATGTCTGGTTCAATCATGCCGCTTTTGGATGCATCCCTTCTCCTACACGCCCGAGTCAAAGCTGCGTTCCCGACACAAATGTGTGCAAAGCTTTGTCGAAAAACCACCACTTCGCAATTCCATTCAATTAAATAATAAACGCAATTAAAATCACAGATGATAAAGTTTGTTGACGTGCCGAGTCTTTAAAAATCAAGCTGCGCCATCATCCTCCAACCACTTCCTGTCATCTTCTTCTTCATCATCATTTCTCCCAGAAGTAACATCCGGCTGTTGATTATGTGACTCGTGTGATGCGAAAAAAAAAAGTGTCTCCATTGCGTAGTGCACTAATTTTGACACAGCCGAACAACCAACCAACCTATTGAACCAACAAACCTCTTATTGAAAAATGTGAGTTTTTTCAAAGTTGACGCGTTTCCACTTAGTGAATTTATTTTCAGAACTCCAATTTGCGTAATTTTACGGTCAAACTACTTTGTCTTTCTTTGTTCACCAGCTTAGTGAATCCACCTGTCTGTGTGTGTATAATCTATCCTCAGTCGACTTTAAGGATATTTTCTTCTCTGTTTCTCTTTTTCCTCCCTGGCGAAAAGCTGCTGGACTCACTTGATGCAAAACCCTGACAGTCATAACACAAACAAGAGGCCCTCCAGCATTTTTATCAGCTGGTGTATGACAAATCTGCACCTTGACCGAGGTCAAGACCACCGCCAATGTCATTCTGGAGATAACAAAGTACTCTGATCCGGCTGGGGAAGAGCAGCAGAAGAGTGATTCTTCTCCCGCTGTCGAGTTGTTTTCCAGACCTTAAGGCCTGTGAAGGGGCTGCAGTGTAGAAAAATCTCTGCGCAAAAATGTGATTTTTTTGCTAATTAAATTCCTCCCTCAGTCTCCATCTCGGTCTCTTGTCCTTTAGTGAAACCTTCACGGGAACTAAACCGTTTAAAAAGAAGTTATTACACTAATTATCCTCCTTGCAGAGAAACTTAACGCATAATGGCCTTCACATGGTGTGGAGCAGCACCGAGGAGTCCCCGGCTCTCAGTTTCTCACACATTCGGCACAATCGGTCATCAGGGGCATCCAGTTTGGTTTGCAGAGTTTGCCTGAGACAGCAGGTGTGTTGATTTAAATTTGTAGGGCTTGCCTTTGAAGCGGTTCGGAAAAATGTGGACAATTGCGGAAAGAATCCACAGAAATAAATTGGTTCGCTCGAACCCACCCGGCGCTTTGGAGTGGAAAATAAAGTCACACATGAGTTGAGCTTCTGGTTGCAAGTTGTGAAAACCGCTGGGGGTTTCCTAATTGATGCAAACTACTATAACAATAAGAAATGACAGTATTGTATTTCTTTTCCTTTAACAGTGCGACTCTACAAATAAGATAGAGTAAAATAAAGGTTGTGCAGTACAAGCGCCGACCCAGATTTAATTAGATACAAACTAGCAGGAGAGCGTAAAAGTAGTTTATAACTGCAGCTTTCAATACAATTTATAGTCAATAAATCGGCATATTATCAAAGGGTTCTTTTCATTTCTCGACTGAAAAAAACCTTCAAACCAAACACATGCTGATATTATCAAGCCTTTAATATTTTAATTTCCTAAATGTGACTGCATATGTCAGAGAAATTCAACACCTGGTGATTCAGTACAGAAAAATGTTTTGAACATACTGATAACTCGCTTTATAAAGTTCAGTAACAAATTTGCTGATATATTTCTTTATATTTTGGTTCAATATTGATGCATTTGTAATAGTGATAATAAAAGCTAGGAACTGTCCTCATTTTTGGAAACATGCTGCTGATTTGCGCATAACGTTAGGCTAAGTGTTAGCTGTTGTTACAGCCGACTCCCCGCATTTTCTCAAAGTAATAATTCCTTTAAGGTAAGAAAGGAAGCAGTTCTTGCGTTGTCCACTTAGAAATCCTTGACATAAAAAAATGTTCATTATTTGTAGCTGAATTTATGATATATTCGTTTGGCTATAGCTAACTGTTAGCTGCTAATGATGCTAATGTAGCTTTGAAGCTTTCTGTCTCTTGTGCCAGTACACAGTTTTCAAGAACTTGCTCTAAGTTCACTCCATGATGTTAAAACTGAATGAATTCATATCATACAGTTCAGTCCCTAGTTTCTGTTATCAAACCTTTTATAAAATAAAGTGTCCAACAACATACTGATGTCATTGCATCTTCTCTTTACTCACAAACTGTAATTTCACATAGCAGAACTCTGAAAACATTTACATATTTTCATATTTTAGTAAACAGACGGCAAGACACAACATTTTTAAATACAATTTGCCCAAAACAAGACTACATTTCTAGAGTGTCAATAAAAATTAACTCATCCGCCTGGATGTTTTACTCTTTTTATTGCGTTCACAGCTCCATTAAGATCAACAATTTTTTATATTTTTTTTATTAACAATAAAGCAAAGTCACAGTGAAAACAGATTCCCACAAAAATAATGACAGTTGAATAAATTCAACATAAAATAAGTGATTGCATAAATACTCACAGACTTCAACTCAATAATCAGTTGATGCGCCTTTGGCTGCAGTTGCAGCATGGACACGTGTGGACTTTGCTGGTTTTGTTCTTGCGTGTCATGTTATAAGGGGATCAGCTGTTCAAGTCCTTCCACGAATTCATTATCAAACTGAAATCTGGGCTTTGACTAGAACATCCACCCTTTTGCCTTCAAACCACTTCAATGCATCTTTAGATGCTTCAGCGTCGTTGTGCTGATGGAAAATAAATGTTTTCCAAATCCGTAGTTCTCTTCCAGATTAAATAAAATGTCCACATTGGATTAATTCAACCTTCTACCTTTTACAAGCCTCCTAGCATCCTTCCCGTAACTTTGGCATTTGCGTTACGGCAACAATTACTTTAATAGACGTTCACCCCTCCCAAAGGAGCAATAAAGTTGGATTTGACAGCTGACTTCAATTAACCGTCTGATGCTCGTTCCACGTAGCTAATAGTGCAAACGTTGACATATTAAGTGGGGTTGTAATGTGATAATTATATGGTTACAAAATCCTTAACCCTTGTGCGTGCGAGGACTGAGGCAAACGTAGAGGACGTGTGTGTGGGGTCGGTTGGACCCCATTTCTGGACACAAGGGTTAAAGGTGAATCCCCCTTTAAACTTTCACATTGAAGCCAAACTTCTCCGTCGCCTCCGTTTGCCCGTAAAACCCGATGAAATATTACGACGTCGCAGCAGATATGAGACGAACAGACTGAGCTTTGTACTCCCGAGTGCGTGTATGTGAGTGTGTTCATCATAATGTGGTGGGATGGTGTTCCACCCTCCCCCACTCTGCGCACCGGCTGCAGCCTTTATAGTTGGACAGGCCGCTGCAAGGTGCGCGTGTCTTTGTTTCTCCTACTGTTGCTACAGTCGACGGCTACATGTTGGCTTGTGTGTTTGATCGGCTCGTCTGCGATCGTAAGTGCCCGTTTTGCTATCCGTGGCTGGGATGATGGTTGGTTTTTGGGTGCTACACCTATCGTGCGTTTCTGCAGTGTTGCTCTGATGCTGGAGGTTGCTGTGGCGTGCGGCTTCCATCTGGTCCTCACCTGCTGACCCGCTTCCTCCCGGGTTAGGCTGTGTTTCCTCCCCTGGGTAAGCTATCTGCTATTTAGCTTTTGATTTCTTTTATCTGGATCCACCGTTAATGTGTTTTCTGTTTCAGGCACCTGATTGTGTTTGGAGCTGCAGAGCTTTGAACGCTCTGCTGTCCTGTCTTGCCATTGTTTATTTGGGCCGCTCTCGACTAAACCTGTTGCTGGTTGGGCAGGCTGAGTGGGCGGGGCATTACTCCTCTGGCCCCATCGAAGGGAACTGGATGATGGCAACGATTTCTTCCATTCTTTGGAGTGTTTCCTTTTACAGTTTGTATATGTTGTGTGTTATTGAAGTTACTAATTTTCTTTTTGTTTATATTTTTACTAATTTCTTTTGCATTGCATGTTTTGTTTCTTTTGGAATAATTGAACTCGTCCGTCCTTTGTGTGTTCCCTTCTGTTCCAGGGACCGAGTAGTAGGCCTGAAGCCTCGTTTTTACAAAAAGAAATGTTTTAAGGAAATTGTTTAATAAAATATTGTGCACTGCTCAGTCTGTGTTTGGGTGCATCTGGTATCTTTTAAAAAGTTCTCCACCTGCTGGTCACAATAAAAAATAAAAATAAAAAATATATTTTAAAAAAGCAACTCAAACTCCTAAATATCACCCTTCGCTCTGCGTACCCAGAGGTCAGGCGGTTGAGGCAATATAGTGTAAAAGCTTAATTGGTGTTGCGACCTCATTGGCCGTTTTCCATAAATCCAGTCGCTGTCAGGGTTTGTTTATGTTTATCGGACTAAAAAGGAGGCCCTTTTCTTTTTGTCGTCTTACTTATCTTTTTTTTTTTTTTTTTTTAAAGCCACTTAAAAGGCAGCGCAACTCTAAACTCCTCTCCCCTTGTGACACGGCTGTTTTTTTTTTTTTTAGCTTCACATGACTGCTGGTTATTTACAAAGTGACGCCTGCGAACTGAGCGCAGTTGCCACGGGAGGAAGAGGTCATCTGGAGGCGGACGGGACTGACGTCGCCGCAGGAGGTCACCTCCGGAAGATGTCGGTCCGAGCCCAGGTTGTGTAGGCAGAGGAGGAGAAGGTGTGACGAGCCCAACGCTCTGACACTGACAACAGTGCAGCGATTGTTCCTTCAGCAGATTACAGGGTGATGTGGAGCCTCATGCCTTCAGAGAACATGTGACTCTTATAATGGTTTAGATGAGACTTATACTGCCTCTCTTGTGCTTTAATTTCAGCTTGTTGTCACACTTACAGAGCTCTCATCTCGTACACCCAAATGAACTCCGGGTTCCTAACTGTATGGAAGAACTACAGGAGGTGCGAGGAGGCTTGCACTAAATCTCCTTACACCTAAAATTAGTTCCTAATTTCATTTCGGTTCAGTTTTTCAGCAGCAGGTTGGAGACGTGCTGAAGGATTCCACTGCAGATTGTTCTGGATCTTTTCCACAACCACAAACTTCTACACTGGGTGATTAGGATTTGTGAACAGCATTTCACAATTTCAAGATGGATTTCCTCATTGGATTTTTGATCTGGACCTTGACTAGGACAGTTTTTTTTGTTGTTTTTATATTAGACAAATATAAAAAATATATACATTCTAATGAATACAAGGATTCCCCCAGAAAACTTGAAAAGCCCAGGCCTCGGGGCTTTAGTGAGGCCTTAAAAAATATTTAAAGTTGACAGAAAATTTTAAAATATCACTTGACAGTTAGGCAGTTTTGGAAGACTGGAAGATTAATACCTGAACACCAACTATAAAGTCTTTAAAAAAGGCAATAATAAAAAAAAACTAAGATAAATTAACAATTCTAAGCCTGTTGGGGGCACAAGTAAAGCCTGGTGGCCCGCCAGGCTTATAATACACTGAGAGAAATGGTTCACAATTGTGAAGTAGAAAGAAAATTGTACATGATTCAAAACATTTTTTTTTTACAACAAAATAAAACTGAACAGTGTGCAAAAGTATTCAACCCCCTTCTCTCTGAGCCTTCAGAAGACATTTTTTATGTCTTTAAATCTTTAATTTCCTATAAGAACACATTCTTAAACTTTTCTGTTGTCGTTCCGACTGCATGTTTAAGGATGCGTCTCTTACATTGCTTCAATCTTGATGAAGGTTGTCTTTTTAAACAATAGTTTTTACCATTCTTTCATGGATTTATGGGCTGCACATGCAATAGTTGTCGTACCAACAGATGTTCCCACTTCAGTCTCCTCTCTGCCCTGCTTTGCTCTGTGTTTTATAACGTAAACCTCTTCACCGCTTTCTCTCTGCCCTTTCTGCTGGCTTCCATGATGTTTTCTCCAATAATGTTCTGTTAACACAGAACAGCTCCACTTATACTCCTTCCTTTAAGGTTCCAAGCCCTAATAACAGCTCAAACACATCACAAGGATCAATTTATTCTTTGTGTTGTTTCACCAAAGTTGCGTTTTTATTCCCCGTCACCTCGCCTGTTTCCTCGTAAAAGTCGCCCAGTTTTTATACTCCCTGGTTTTCAAATGCGTCTGTGGATGCCTGCAGCTGTTGCATATTCATGGTGCTTGTCAGTCTGCTTATTTAATTGGTGGACTTTCCTGTGCCTCAGGCCGCCAAAGCCATTTGGATCATGAGCTTGTGTTTGGTTCCTGACACTGTTAAATAATAATAAAACTTTTAACTGTTGCCAACATGCGAAAGTGTATTGAAATAAACCGAAATCTGGATTTATCAAAAGGTTTATAGAAACTGTTTTCCATGCCTTCCTGACTTGCTCAGAGCTTCCGCCGTGTCCTTTGGAGGAACGGAGGGGAAAAAACTTGTTATTCAAGCGAAGAGAAGCTTCAGGGACTTCTAAAAGATCTGTACGGAGGCTGACAGACACCAGTGAGACGACTTAAAACAGAAGCCGTGTCTTTCCCCCCCCTCCTTACGGTCCAAGTCGACCCCTTCCTTACCCCCGAGCAGCTGAGTTCTGAACACTCCTGACTGATCGTTCATTTCTTTGGGTCGCCAAGATAAGAGGAGAACTGCAGTGATTCCTGCCGGATACAGAAGGGCTTATAGCTCTCTCTCTCTCTCTTTTGTTGCAGGGAAAGAGATGAGCATTTCGACTGGATTTTTCTTTTTACATAATGGAGAGTAGAAATGCAGAACGCACCGCAACCAAATGACAAATTGCATAGATTTTCCTGCATGCCAGCTGCCATGGGAAAGTCGTAAGAGATACATTTTTGTGCATCTCTCTGAGTCATGGAGCCCCTGACTGAAATTTCAATGTTGGTCACAGTTGAGTCGGACGAGCATTTAGAGAAGACACGCGGCAAAGCGTAAAGAGCATGAAGAATCTCTTTGCCGTGAAAACATCACTTGGACTGCCGCCATGGCAACAGCACTTCCTGGGTTATAGGAGCAAAAGCTGAGATATTAAGTCCAAACTTTGTTGTGTGTGTTTTAAACGTATTGTGGATTTTGCCCTCACGCACACAGATGAGACATAAATGTTAGATTCATATCCTACAACATTTACGTTGACTTTACATCGTCGAGGCGCCATAACGGAGTCAAAAATGAGGGATGAGAATACCGAGTGGAAGTTTCCAGTATGGCTGTGGTTTCCACTTGTTCAAGTCGACCTAATTTGTCCGTGGAGGTAGCTGACCTAGTTGGGGCTCATAGTGTTCACAAAAGTTGGAAGAAACTAGCTTAGCAACCGACCCATACCTCGTCCATCATCACATTGATCGCCTACACTCCACATGGTTTATACCAATATTTCACAAAAGGTGTTTTCCCGTACACCGGAGCAGAGAAAAGTCTAGACGCTAACCGGTTTTTGTCGTACAAGCTAGGCTACATTACGTGGGGCATTTTCTCCACAGCTACTAATTAGACGTGTAGCTTCTCCATAACGCGATATTTGATTGGGTTTTTCTTGAACATTAATCTTCCTACCTTGTAAAAAATGTTCATTCTGAATTCACAAATACACTGAGGCCTGCCAGTTCTCGTGATTGTCGGCTGCTGTCCGTTGTCGTCTTCTGTCCTCATTAAAAGAGAAGACGATGGTTTGTGCAGTCGATCATTCGCTAAAATAAAAGCGACATTAGGCTACGAGTTAGTGTGCTCATTGGTTGTTTTGACGTCCATCATGGAGGATTGAACAGCTTTCTGGAGATCATCATGTCACGTGCAAGGGGTCAATAGTTAAACCAAAATATTCATACTCTGACAAGATTTAGATTTACCATCATGATTTTTTTCCACCTACATCTTTCTTTGGTATTAATATTTACCTATTTGAATTGGATAAGTCGAAGTCCTTACATGAATATAACACAGAATCTGTAAAAATGAGGGTGACAGCAAAGATACCTCCCAACTCAAAGACCTGGAGCTCATCACCTAAGATTGATCATTAGAACAACAACAAAAACATGCAAAAAGCTGCTTGGTTATTAATGAGGGGTTGCCAATGAAGGTTATTTTCCCCCATTGATTCATTTTTAAGGAGGGTATCAATATTTTTTGACATTCTAAAGCTGATACTCCTTTTACACTGTTTTGATTTTTAAGAGATGTCTGTCTCATTTTCTCCCAGAAACAGATAAATAATAATAATGAATCCCTTTTGGCTCAACCGTACAAACATCCCACTAGCATCTACAGCAACTTGCTGAGAAACCACATACTTTTTTTGTCTTCATTAACGCATTTTTTGGCATATTTCTGCCAGCATGTCAGTCCACTCATCAGAAATGGTGGAGCTCATTAAAAGTAGTCGGTTTACTGCTACTGATCTGGCTTTTACGCGCAGCAAATACATTTCCATCAAGGTTGTTAGGGGTCATTCCAGAAGCTTTCTTCCCAGTTTTGATGTGTTTGGGATCATTGCCTGGTTGGAGCTCCCCGCTGTGTCCAAACGTCGAGACGTCAACATGTTTATTTGAAATTAAGTAGAAGACTTTAGAGACAGTTCTTGATTTCTCCACTCACTTTGCGTCATTCACCAATAAACTTCCTTCACTGTATTTTAGTTGCTATTGCGATGTCTGATTTGAAAGCCTCATCTTGACTAGAAACATTTTTCCTTCTTGGCAGCACCTTTCAAGACATGGATCACAAAGAGGAAAACGTAACACATTAAACATCGATACATCAAAATGGGAAATTAAAAAACAAAGCAGCATCAGCAGCGAGTTCCAAGTTCTTTCGGTGGATTTGATCGTTTAACGTCTTTGTTTTCTGACATCCGTCCTGAGTCTTTCTGGTTTTATACCAAACTGGCAACACACCTGCACTTCGTTAGACCATACCATGATAAAACAGGTGAAACCAAACAACAATGAAACTGGAATATTTAGATTATTAATCTAATTTACAAACTCATCCACATAACTAAATGGTCTGCAAAATAAATCATTTACTACAGGGCAACTAAAATGGTTACGCTAAAGAAAACAAACAATATAATGCCAAAAAGAAAACCCTCCGTTTGGTAGAACCCTATGATACAATCAGTGACATCATGCACCCATTTAAACAGGTATCTATTAGTCAATTAACAAGTTTATTTGTGTGGCACAATTCAGCAACAAGACCAGAACAAGAAGACCTGAGAGGTCAAAGGTTGATACAACAACAGCAGGTCTTTACGGTATGTTGGTACTAAACCCTTCAGTGACTTAAAAACTAGCAATATTATTTTAAAGTCTGTTCTCTGAGCCACAGTGGAAGGGTTTTAGAACTGGGTGATGTGCTCTATCCTCCTGGTTTTAGTCAGAACTCCAGCAGCAGCGTTCTGGATCAGATGCATCTGGAAGATGGATTTTTTTTTTTTTTATTTTTAGGCAGACCTGTGAGGACACTGTTGCAGTAATCAATGCGACTAAAGATAATCACATGGATGAGTTTCGGGGAATTTAGTTCTTTAATCCCAGAAATGTTCTTCAGGTGACAAAAGGCTGACTTTGTAACTGTCTTTATGTGACTCTGAAGGTTCACGAGTTCATCACTACACTCCGATCTGGAGACAGATTGTTAGTTGGTAGCTGTAATAACTGAAGCTGTGTGCTGACTCTAGATCAGATTTTTTACACAGTTTAAGCACTAATTTGTAGCATGAGGTTTCAATACCTTACGAGGTGAAATAGATCTACAATGGAATATCATCTGCACAGCTGTGATTTGAAGCAAGTGCTCCAAATGTGCTGAAGGATGGGGGAAGGGACATGAAAATCCAAAATAAACAACTCCGTCTCTTTCTTGTCTGACCAGAAACCTTTCTCCAGAAACAATTTGAATTTTGCCCCTTAGCTTTTTGGAGCAGGAGCTTCTTTCTCGGTCAGCCTCCTCATAGACTGTGACGGTGTAAAGCTCTCTTCGATGCAAAAGATGACACTGGTGCTCTGGCATTTTCCAGTTTATGATTGGCATGATGGTTCCAGAGCTTTTCTTGGACACCCTAATCAACTGACCTTTCATCTTACACCAAAAATATGGGTTATACTTGGATACATTTGAGTGTCCTTACTCAAAAAGATCCAAAACACATGTGCAAAACACAGGTTCTGAATGAATAAATCAGGCTAACATCAAGCTTCTGGAATGGCCCCCATGTAAACCCTATTGGAATTGTACAGACTGTGCCAGGAGACCATCCGGTTTAACTGTAACTATACCATTTCTGCCAAGACAAGTGGTCAAATATCCAGCCAGAACTTTTTGCCAGAAGCTTTTGGATGGCCAAAAACAATTATTAACGATCAATTGGTTAAGTTATTTAACAGACAATCAGCATTCTGTGGGGGAAAAAAAGAACAGCTCACACGTATCTTGAAATGCGCATCAGCTGAAACGCTGTTTCATTAAATTGATGAAGACCAAAATTTTACACAACACAATTCAGTGATACAGAATCAGATGGCCCCATATGGAGTCCTTAGTGCAACGTTTTCTGCTACTGTCTGCTAGGCGTTGTACTGATGATATAACAGAGAATCAGGACATGTGTTGCATGCTCCCGTCTTTCCCACCAATCCCTGCTCCTCCTGTCATCTTCTATTCTCTTTCTTCGCACACATCACAGCTTTCACGTCGGCTGAGTTCTTATAAAGTTTTCTCTCCTGATCTCCCTGCTGACTCCGTCTGGCGTGACGCGCCATCAGCACATTTGTATCCCCCGAACAAGCCTTTCACCTCTCCAGCTGCAGAGAACCAACTCACATCACACGGCCCCTCTGCGCGCGCGCGCGTGTGTGTGTGTGTGTGTGTGTGTGTGTGTTATTGTGCGGTTTGAGCAGGAAGTCTTGGCGTGCCGTGCCTGAGGGAAGGGAATTTTAAATCAGGAGTCCATGAAAACTAATACCGGTGAATATTTAAATGCTTGATTCCTATCAGAGGGTGGGACATTGATGAGGAAGCTTTGACTGGGTTGGGTTGCGCACAGTGAGCCAGTGTATGGAGGTCGGGGGAGTTTTTATGTCTCTGTTTGCCCGACCGAGCAAGAAGAAAGCGCATGGGCTCTGCCTAGTGTTCATTTGCTGGAATTACATTTTCTCAACACATCTTACCACGAGTCCTTGAAGGTGGAGAGCATCTTCAGGAAAGGGAGAAAGGGAAACATCAACCACCTTCACTTTTATCTGGATCTGACACAACATAACAGGAACTTCTTTGATCACGGGAGCAAAGGAAAAATGCAGAATGCCAGACTGCACAACAAATAATCTCCCCTTACTTTATCTTCTTCAGCATGCACTGTGTTGGCCTGCTGTCATCTTAATGAAACAATGGAGAGGCATTACCAGCGGCTCATCCTTGTGATCCTGTCTCCCAGGGGCCCCCATCCTCTGCCACTGGTGTGCAAAATGTAGGTCGACTGTTCTGTGAATAAGGGGGCTGCTGGCTGTTTGTTTGGAAGAGGGGGGGTTGTTGGCCGAGATTAGGCTCCCAAGAACAGTCAAAGGGTTGTGCGATTCAAAAACCTAGTTGACCTTTCTCAAATAGTTAGTGCAGTTAAAAGAGACGCAACAACAGACGCAACTCAGGGTTTATGCTTCTTGCTTTTATGGTGGATTCATCAAACAAACAATGTGAGACTGTGTTCAGTCATGGAAACATCAAGAGGTACAATTGTTTCTGCAACTTTGTTTGGCCGTGGAAACTCAAGGCTTGTACCGTCTCCGATCAATATGACAGGAACATTGTCCTATAGCTGCAGTTTCTTAATTGTCTGTTTAGAAACATTTTATGAACAGCATTGTGAGTCATATTTTTTTCTTTTGCAAGAATTTCAAGGGTCTCCACAATTGTTCAGTTGTCCACAGTGCCACTGTATCAAAAGTAAGATTCATCTGAATTGTCCATCTTGAGCCTTTAAGTGCTGATTTGCCAAACTAAGCAATTCCACGATACACCAAAAAATGTGAATTAATAATGGACCCCCACAGCCATTGTTTTGGATTTTAACAAATTGTGGATTTGTTAAAATCCACAAATCCTTAAGGTTTCCTCTAAAAAACGTTTGTAGCTGCTTGTTTTAGTAGTTCAAACACCAGTTTACCTTAATCTAGTTATATTAAGGTAAACCATCACGGCTCAACTACAGAAGCTAACATACATAGTGGTTCTTATCTCTGCTCATAGTTTAGCCAATCAGCATCGCGGAAAATAAATACCGCTAGGGTAAGGGATGGGGTTAGAGTTACCCTAACCCTACCCTAACCCTATATTACCCAATATTTAGGTAATATAGTCAAGTACTATATTACCTAGATATTTTGGCTTCCTAACTACCAATTCCTTTCAAATCTTTTAGAAACACTAAACACGACGTTCTAGCTGTAGGTGGATTTTCCACAGATAATTTGAAGTTATATTCCACAGAATAGGTGAACACACTTGTATGGAAACGGAAAAAGGCTGGGATCCACTGGATTTGTTTTTTTTTCATCTTCAGTCTTTTTACTAACCAGCTGATAACATCAACTATATTTAACAGACAAATTTTTTTTCTGAATGTTTTTGCTTGGTTGAAGAGATCCTACAGCGTGAATTCTGCCAAATCCTCTCCTCTTTCCTAAAGTCCTCACTTCAGCTGAGCTTTGTCCTCGTGGACCTTGTGCAGCAATGCAAGGCATCAACATGTTTACCATAGAAACAGTGAAGAGCAGACCTTGGCACATTTTCCCTCGGAGTGTTGTTTTATAACTCCCATCGTCTGTGGCCTACCAGCAACCTCATTTTTCAGGAAGATAACATCACTTTCTCCTAAGCAGCCAACGATTCAGCATCACCTGAAAATAGTTCCTTATCTTTTTTTATTTATTTAAAATGCTAAATTATTTTTTATAAAAAAAATAATAAAAAAATAGGGCGCTAGATCATCATAAAGCCAGTGAATAAATGGAATAATGAGGATGAAAAAAACCTTTAAAAAGATGAGCAAAAGGAAGGGCTAAGTAGTGTTTTTTGTCTTTGTCAGCACTCTAGAGTCAGTTGGACTATGATAAATGTATCTCCTTGTTTGCACATTTATCCATACATCCGCTTTGTCTCCAGCCTCTACAAATGACAAAACAACCCCCAGCCCCTAAAAAAAAGAAAAAAAAAGTAGATAAAAAGACCAGAGTACAGCCTTATTCCTCAGACATAAAAGCTTACTCTGATCCCTACAACACAATTCGGCCGTTTCCCTTGTGCCTTTAGGCCAGGCAACAAATAATACCCATAATGGAGGAAGTCTGACTGCTGGAATCCCCTGTGGGCGCACTGGTCCAGCTCATGGAGGGACACGATGCCAGGCGGAAAGCTGTGCTGCCTATTTATGAACGCCCCAATCTGGGCACACGCATTTTTATTTTAATTCCTTTCTCTCTTTTTCTCTCCGCAGCTCACCTCACTGGCAGCGAGAAATGTTCTTCCGCCATTATACGACACAGTTCACACGTAGAGTTTGGAAAACAGGTTGGAATGTGCCGTGAATAGTAAGTTTGGCGTCGAAGCAGCAGTTTGAGAGTCTCTCCCTCCCAGCAGCAGCAGCAGCAGCAGCAGCTTAACCCACGGGGGCTCAGATGAGGAAGATGTGACAGTAACAGCTCGAACACAAAGTAATAAGTCCCAAGCTGACACCCCCTCCAACCCACACCGTCCCCTACCCCTAAATAAAACAGCGAGCCACGGATCCACGCGACGCTTCCCGCTCGGCTCCCTGGAGCTTCCCGTCGTCTCCTCAAACAGCTCACACGAAGGAAAACTGGGAATTTAACCACAGAAATAAAACAATTACATCTTAAGTTCCCCCTGAAAAATTCATGTTTGGGCTATGCTGCATGAAACATGAGCGTGCTTGAAGAGAAGAGACAAAAAAAAAAAAGTAATCCCTCTGAAACACAATTGTGCTAGTTTTGTGGCCTCAAAGTTGAGCGCTGGGAATTTGGAAAGCTTCAAACAGCACTTGGTGTTAACATCTGGGTCGAGTAGCAGCGGGTGAGTGTGTGGGCCCACAGCGCCACACTGTGGTGGCTGTAAAAGTCAAACAGCCAGCACTTTTTCTCCCCCTTTTACACTGAACGCCCACGGCTGGAATACAATAAAGCTAAATGTAAAACTTTTAGAGGAGTGTTGCCAAATAAGTAAAGGACAAATGAAAAGTCAATGGTATTCTATAGGAAACTGGTGGATTGAGTTGAAAAGGCAGTCAACAAACCAGACTCCGTTATATTAGTGGTCACGAGGAACGGTCCAAGAGTCCAGGAAACTATTGAGAAAAGGTTGTCAAGTAACAAAAAGAGATTAAGTTTATAGGACAATACCATATCAAACATGAAGAAAATGTATGTAAACTCCTAAAACTACATACCATCTGCATGTAGTCTTTTTTTTTTTTTTGTGGCTGTACATAATTCTGTCCTAATAGCCAACAATTACATCCAATCACACACCAAACCAATGTGGTTACAATTCACGCTTTTTATTTTCAATATACAAGTCCACAGCTGCACTGAAATAAACTTATTACAAAATAATGACACTGGCTTACACTTTGGCAGAAGCAGCATACACATTCCTTTCCGACGAAAGCTTAAAGCGTTTAAATACAGTACGAGGGAATAGCGTGGAGTGAACAATCCACGCACGCTAATCCGCTGTGTTGAAGCGGCGATGGGAATCGCCTGATCTGACCCGGTGAAATGTGTACGCAAGTTTACATATCGTCTGCATATGTGATGACTTTTCTAAGTGACAGATGTAACAGGAGCTTGAACATCACTGAGAGCGGCTAGAGGATATATTTACTTTCCAGTCATGCACATGTGATGAATGTCCCGTCTATGTAACAACTCTGGCATTTGAGCCATATACGCATGTAAATATAAAGCTTGCAGTATACCACGCTCTGTTCTTGGCCCTTTACTCTGTAAATACACAAGGGAAACCACGAGAAAATAAATAACTTCAAACTTTTAAATATAGATATAAAACCCACAACGCATTGGTTTTTTCAAAGGGGAATGATTGTGCCGATTGTCACAGCGGCTGTCCAACAGTCGGGAGTCCACATGCAGCTCAAGCATCTCACATCCTGAACCACAAATTGGGTTAAGGCACACAGTTTACAGAGCACTTTATGTGGAAAAAAAAACATTTAAATAACACAGGTTGGACGCATTTTCATCACCATAACAGAGACGGTTTTGAAGCATAGCAGCCTTTGACTGAAATGTAAAGTGTTGATTCTTTCTAGAGCTGGAGAATTTCACAGTTGGCTTGAGTCTGAGCGGAAACGTGGTTCTGTAGCGCCTTGAAGTGGCAGATGAGCACAAGAAGCCGTGTGAGTATTCATGTCACAGTCCTTTACCCGTTTGCCACAAGGCTTTTTAAAACAGACATGGAGCCGCGAGTCGCTCTGGAATCGGATTCCACTTGCGTACTCCCCTGGCTTTCCCCCCTCGCCGGCTCTGCCGAGGAGCCGCCACCATTCCAGACGTTCCTGACTTTGGTCCCTCTCGGCTTGTCCCTGGGCGACAGCTCGGCTCGCTTTCTCTCCCGACGTTCGTTCAGTCACACGTCAATCTTCTTCAGCTGCTCGTAAGTGAGGAAGAACTGAAGATGGAGTGAAGGAAAATGTGAGGAAAGGGGAGCTGCATTTTGGGTAGACAAAGGCAAAAGCAGAGGGAATCCTTCAACTTTGCCACCCAAAGTAAATAAGTTCGTTTTTAGCCCTGAACAAAGACTGATTTCCCTCTTAACATCAAAAATGAAACCCTGTGTTCATTCTCTTGCCCGCTGAAGGTCTCCTATGGTCACTCTGACAGGGGGGTATTTGGGTAATGAGGCAGTAGCTCCAGGAGATTACATAAAAGTGTTAGCCAGAATTAAGCTAATCTCCCCCACTAGAAAGAAAGAAAGTCTCTGAATCCCATGCTTTACTGAAAGCATTACAGCATTTTACAACGCGCCTCAGTTATTACCACATCCTGGAATACATTTCAATTTTAACCAGAGTAGTCGTCGACTCAGAGGGCTGAAAGGATACAATGATGTTCCACGGTCCCAGGCGGAGCCAGTTTGGGAAGAAACCCTTGTAGAGCGCCATGAAGCCCTCTGAGCGCCACGTCTGCAGGAGGAAAACACAACAAGTTCAGTCCAATGTCACGTAATTGTCCTCTGATGGAATCTGCTAGTGATGATACTCTTCACTGCTTGATGATTCAAAGGAAGAAGAAAACTTTAAACTTGACATGTTTGAGCCAATAAACTGAGAGAGCAAATCATTTTGACACCATGATGGAACAAATTTCCAGCTAATCAATCCTGGCTAATGACCTGAAGGTGATAAAATTTTAAAAGCCAATCTCCCCCCCCCCTCAACAATGAATGCATAGTTCAACACTCTTGAATGTGGACGCACAAGTGATTTTGACATATTTTGAATCACTATAATTTTTTTTTAAAATGAAATAAGAGTAAGTACAGAGGTAAGTGAAGCAATTTAAGGGGGAAATTGTATTTTCTAAAATAAAAAATGTCTCGACATGTCTGTGGTTCAATCAGGCTGCGAGGCAGCGAGAGAAAACAAGACTTATGGGAAGTTCTGAGTAGTGTAGAGTAGTAGAGAGGATTAGAAAATGTTGACTGTTTTTTAATCAATCTAATTCTGTAAGGAAGATGTATAGTCTGCAGACACATTAGTCCAAGCTGCATTACATACAAATTTCTTAATGGCTTTTCTTTGTATTGGTCTAAACATGTCTGCCTCTCACCACAGACATGGCCTCAGGTTTGTCAACCTGCCTGTTGACTCAACATGCATGAACAGGCCCCACTGTGTGTGTACGTTGCAGGACATTAGCATACATTTAGCGAGTTAGATTAAAATTAATGGTTCATTTGAATATTCCCAGATGTTTTCTTTTAGACATCATGACTAGAATTCATCAATTGCCACCATATTTAATGTTCAAGTTGCTTTTTCTCCGACTTACGAGTTTAGCATTTTTGTTTTTCACGTTTCAAATTTCATCTGCGTCACCATTATAACAGCCGCTCTATTGTCATCCCGTTTTCCCATAAAGTGCAGCAGAATGCATTGTTTTTTGTTTCTCACAAATAATTTAAAAAAAAAAACTAGGCTGTTTCCATTTTGCAGCAAAATGTTCTGTTTCAATCTGAATTAGCATTCAAGTGTGGGTTTTTGCAGGCATGAGTAAACCCTCCTAAACGAAGCAGTTAATACTTCCCTGTTGCCAGTAGCAACATGTCTATCAGTAACTCACTGAGGGCTACAACAAGTGCAACAGAAATTCTTGCATTAATAGTTTTTGGAGATTACTGAGCTGATGCAGCACCGTGTTCAGACCCGATATCAAAGTGATCAACCAGGTGTCTAGCAGACAGATATAAACTGCAGTGCCCTCAGTTCTTAGAACCTCCATATAAAACATTACGGCCATTAAAACGAAGGGCCCTTAAAGCCGAGCTGCACACGGCCGCACTGGAGAGGTGCAGCTAAAAAGCAAACCTAATCTTTTTCACTGACTGATCTGGCTGTTAAACATAAACCACAAACACTTCCAGGTTACAGATTGGGTTTTTTTTCCCCCCACCTCACTAAAAACAGTTCCAGTCCTAAACGCTAAAGAAAGTTCTTGATTTGCTCTAGAAAAGAACCAGTGCGGCTTTCCAAAGACAGACAATTTTAGGTTCGTCTGGTAAATATTTGATTCTAAATGAAGCATTGAGGCTGCGGTTTATTAATGAAGCACTTAATGCTCTATGAAGAGCACTGACCTACTTAAAGACTGACAGACAAGAGATAAGAAAACTGATTTCATTCCAAAGTTACTTAAGATTTTTATTACCGTTGATGTGTAACTTGGATCACTTTTTTCAGCCTTTGCCAAAGTAAAAAAAAAAAACTGGGACTCAGCAAGCATTAGTACCAGATTTCTTTAGAGTATTTAGCTGATCGTGCATTTATAGCAGTTGATATGTAAAGCAGTAGATTAAATCTGTCTATATTCAACAGCAGAAGAAGCATCTACACAGGAATACCTCAGACAGTGTTTATGTGTTTTCCCGTTGTTTAGTATGATCCGGGTGTTAGTCTGTGACTCACCTGCAGCAGACAGTCGAGCGTTCCCTGGTACAGAGCCCCTCCCCTCTGGTTCATCATGCGTGTCCGGACCACATCTACTGGATTCGAGGCCAGAGCCCCAGCAAGGCCACACACAAAGCTGGACCTGATGGGCAACAAAGAGCAGCCAGCGTTGGGGACGTTACAGGGTATCTGCAGGTTTCAGCCAGTCAAATTTAAAACCTTGAATAAAATTTAAGACAGAAAAAGAAAAAGCCTATAAATAAAGGCGACGATTAATGGACTCTGCTGGCTCGTATGGGCTGGCAACAGAAGTAAGGTAATAGTGAAAATGAACGTCATCCAGTCAGCAGGTGATACATTTGCATTTACTCACGATAGACGCAAAAAATTAGCAGCTAGTTACCGAACGCCTCAAGTCACAGAACACAATGAAGACGTCTGCATGCAACTCAAACTTTAGCCGGACAGGAAAGTCACAACATTTATTACCTGGTATTGGCATTTATGACCAAGTTACATTTTTAAAAATAATTTAAGTCCTTAACTTTAGATAAATGAATTTAAGACTTTTAAAGGATGCGTGGACACCCTGCATGATATCATGGCGCTAGTCAGCATTTCAGTGCCACCAATGAGACCAAGACCTCTGAATCCTAAAAACCACTAATGCAGCCCTTTTCAAACACATCAACCATTGTTGACGTGCGTCTGTGGCTCTTCGATTATCACACTCCTTAACTGACCAGTCACTAAGTGGACAGCCATGTCTCTGGCTCTAAAGTTACTGTGTGAGCATTTAAAAAATATCCAAAAACATACATACCGCAAACCAAAAACTAAATCCTGACAGATGCACGTCACTAAAACATGTTTTGACTGATGCTTTTCATTTTTGACAGCTCTAATTTACAGCCACTTAAGGGATACGTAGGAATCCCTTCAGTAACTGAAACTCACAGGAAGTGTGTGTACACGGTGTCTCCCATGTGACCCGACAGGATCAGGTGCTTCTTGGTGATGTCGTAGACCGGGAGTTCGACGCCGACCACGATAGCCGCTCTCTGAGCTGTTAGAGAAACGCCCTGAAACGAAAACAAAACGAATGCTTACAGGCCGACACTCTGAAATATGAAACTCACTGGGTCTTTTTGTTTGTTTTGTTTTTGATTCTTTGCCAATTTCCTCTACCTTCCACAGTCCTCGTGTGCCCTCCTCCTGGTAGATATTGATGAAGTTGCCCATCATGCTGCCTTGGATCACATTTCCCTGAGCCTGCATCCGGATCTGGGAGAAGACACAAAGACACAAAGTAACCTTGGTGGTCGCAAACTTGATCTTGCACCGACATTGGTCGATGCACTGGGAGACTCGGGCACCCTCACGTTTTTGCAGTTGTATGTGGACAGTCCCCATGTCCACATACAATTCCCATTCCGCCACCCAGTCAGTGGAGCTATTGTCACATCCCGGCTTTCTCACCCTCAATTTCAGCGGTCCTTGATCGCACGTGCGGAGCAGTACCTGGAACACATGGAGGACCTTACGGGAAAGATGGATCTCCATCTTTCCCTAAGGGTGGAACAGGTACGGCTTTTTGAGGGTGAGATTCCGGGGGCGCTTTCTCCAAAGAGTTTTTTCTGCAAAGAGGCACTGAAAATGCTCTTCGTAGAAAATGCCCTACTCATGCCCTTTAATGACTCTGGGAGTGACAATGGCCTTATTGTCACTCTCAGGAGGGTTCTTGAGTACTTTGAGAAGGGACTGAGGGAACAGTTCTCCACCTCAGAGGGGGTGGCACGTTTTGATGCCAGCTGGAAGGCCTACCAGTTGGAACTGGCATTGGAAGAGATGTTCTTCGGGCATCCTCTTTCAATGTCAGACTTCCATTTGAGCGCCAGCCTGGGAGTCAGCACGTCCAATCCAAAGAGCCTCACCTTCAGGAGAGGCTTCATTGGGTTGGCCCCTCATACTGCTGCCAGTGCTGGCGAGGTGCCGCCCCCTCTGCACCACTGGACGAGGAATGCGCTCCAAATGTACCGTTTGGAGCGCATATTTCCTCTCTGTCAGGTGTTGGAGGCTGTTCCCTCTATCCTTGGGGCTGCCTTAGTCCATGTTTTCCTCTGCGATGTGTTCAGGAGGAATGACAACATTCCATACAGTTCTCTAAAGGGGGATACCCCCCCTGGGAGACTGACTGGTGTGACAAACCTGGACACATTTGCAGAGGAACTGTGCAGTAAGAACTGTTTTCCTGCTCCTCTGACTTTTGGACGAGCCCGAGAAATCGTAATTCAGGCCGGGAGGGACCCGCAAGAGGCCCTTGTTGCGGGTTTCCGTGCCCATGAATTACGGTTTCTTCCGGCAGTGAAGTACCGGGACTTCCACAGAGCCCACAAGCTGTTTTGGAATTCCCGGGACTTCACAATCGTCCAAGGTGAGGGGAGAAATGTGGAACTTTCAAAACTGGCAAGTATCTCCCTCCAGATTTTCACTGAGATGGAGAGACGGTCCCTGTCCTTCTCACGGAATCTGGAGAAGTACCGCGACAACGGGTTGCCATGGTTGCGTTCCGTACTTCAAAGGGTTCCGGAGAAGGTGGGAACTGCCCTCTCCCTCAAGATCTTCACGTTCATCTCGTCAATTGGGATGATTATGAACGGTGATTATGTAGATTATAAATGTCTTCATAATCTTCTACATGAGTTGAGTCCCATCAGCCAGAAAGTGATGCAGGATTGGAAGATATTGTCACGATTTCACCTGCCTCGTGTCTACACCTCAGTCATCTGGAAACTTCATGAGGACATACCTTTCCGGCTGCAGGTTCCCTCTAAGCCAAGGTACCTGCCGCCAAAGGAAGTCCAAGCTGAGCAACCCTATGAGGATGTTCAGCTAATAGATGACCAAGATGAGATGCCCGCCATTGAGCGTTCTAAATCAAAGACAGTTCCTGCAAACTCACGCAGGCCTTGGACTGAAGAGGAGGAATCCAACATTTTCCTTCATCCAAAGATCACTGCAAAAATAGGCTATGAAATGTATTTGAAGGCCTGTGAGATTGATGGACTCCCGGTCAGGACCCGTAGGGCCTTCAACGCCAAACGTTGGAGGATGCTAAAAGGGGGTCAGTCTGGTGGAAAGGATTTCATTTTGTAAATATTTTCATATTTTCTATGTTCTTATTGTTCCTCGTTAATGAACTTCATAAAATCTTGTCTTTAATGACTTCAAAATATATACATCAGATATGACAATGGGTGCATTGTTTTTAACCTGTGTTTAAACCTATAATTACACTGCAGGTGTGACTAANCCTCCTCCTGGTAGATATTGATGAAGTTGCCCATCATGCTGCCTTGGATCACATTTCCCTGAGCCTGCATCCGGATCTGGGAGAAGACACAAAGAAAGGGCATCAGATATGACAATGGGTGCATTGTTTTTAACCTGTGTTTAAACCTATAATTACACTGCAGGTGTGACTAATAAAAAAAAAATAAAAAAAATAAAAAAAACAGAAACCGCCACTGCATTCATACGGACAGCTTGTGCAGCACACACCCCTATGAAACACAATGTTCCAAACCTGCAGAAGCATGTGTCGAGGTGTTAATCTTATAAACACTAACCGTGCCAAACGGATCGCAGACAGAGAGAGAGAAAAAGAAAAAGAGAGATAAGGCCGTTGGCATTCACCAACCGGTATCATTTACAGAACACTATGTTAGGCCTTTCAGGGGTCAGTCTATAAATAAAGCACCAGTGAGGTCGTGATAGCCCCGGTTTGACTTTCGCTCTACTACGCTGCCTTCACCAAGTATTAATATCTCTTGAACTTTTTCACATTTTATCAACTGACAGCCAAGGTTGGGATTTTTTTCTTTTTTCTTTTGCAACCGGCAAAACAGAAAACTACTGCAAAACTGTGGAGCATAAGAAACAACAAAATGTGGCTTTCACATTTCTTTTAACAAAATAATCTAGAAAGCATCCTATGCATTTTTACCATGAGAATTTTTTCTTTCTTTTTTTAAATATCTCAAGTTCTGTCAGATTAGACTGAACAAAATTCAACTGATGTTAAAGACTTTCGGGTCTAAACCTGGGCTTTAACCGGGTCATTCTGGCACACAAATATTCTCTCATATAATCCAAGGGCGCCAAGTTTCAGTACTGCAGATTTTAAATGCATCTATGCTTCTACACACCAAATATAAGCGCTGTTATAGCGCTGCATGAAAGCTGAGGAGGCAATTCAGTCGTTTGATTCGGGTGTAGTGAGCCAAGGACTGACCAAAAAGTGGTAGAACACATTAAGAGTCTCCATTTGATATCGGTGACCTGAACTATTCCACGGCAGCTTTAGCTGAACGTTAGGGATCTTTGTCCTGCTGGAAGTCAAACGTCCATTCCCAGTTTTGGAGTCTACTGCAAGGATTATCGTCAAGGATTTAGCTCCATCCCCACCCAGACTTTGCAAATAAACCAGCTCAGATCTCCAGACCTGAGCACCTTCTCCCAACTTTGTTGTGTCAGCACACAAGTGCGCAACTAATAACTGTTCTTGTCAACAGCTTTGTGGATCTCCACAGTTATCATGGCCCTGTAGGCTTAGGGCTGTAGTGATACAGTAATCTTACGATATGATACGATACACGATATTCTGTCCACGATATGATATATATTGCAATATTCATCAAACGATACAATTCAATACACTTTTGCGATTTTCTGAAAGATTTTAGAGGGACAGAGTGATTTTGGTGATATTTTGTGACTGTTATAGAGTTGGATTGAATTAATTTAACTGAAAACTGATTAAAACACCAACCTGGCTCTGGTTGGACATGGACACAGACAAAGTCGACAGCTGGACAAAAAGAATCAAAGAAGTGGTGAGAAAACATGTTTCTTTTAATTGAAACAGTACAAACTGTAGCTTACATGGATTTATAAAGTAAATAAAGTGCACCAAGCACCCTGCTCTGAATAGTTTGATACCTTTTTAACCTTGACACTTAACATCTGAAGGAATCACTCTAAGCCTGATGACCTAATCACTCTCCCGGCGAAGCAAGCAGTGAGTGAGCAAGATGACAGTTGGATGTTACGATACTTGCGGATGAATATCAATTTTTTTCTAGGAAAGAAAATATTGATATATATCGCGATATCGATATTATCCTACAGCCCTATGTAGGCTGTTTTTTTTTTCTGACGCAGGGTGAAGCTAGTCAAGCTGTAGTTTGTTTGACTAGAAAGTCTGGTTGGTTTGAGGAGGAGGGGATGAGCAATAAAACTTTTATGTGGACAAAAACAAACCGAACTCTGGCTTTCCTGAAAACCTGGGCCCTGGTTCGGATGTGTTTCCAAATGCATGGTAATACCAAGCAGACCAGAGACCGCTCCAAAGCGCAGGATGTGGACGATAGCACAGGGCATTCTGGGTAAATTCAACCTAAACAAACACGAGAGTCGTTGGTAGATCAGCTTGTAATCTTTTTTTTTACCGACAACAAAAGAGAAATCCTTCAACCGCTAAAATCTGATGCTGCTCCAGTTTAGTTTACACTTTGTGAAGGAGGAAGTTGTGTTGAGCGTCTTCTTCTGAGGTTTTCCTGTAGTTTCTTTTAGTGGGTTGTGGTGTAGTGCCACCACAGGTGAGGAGGTAAACCGGTTTTTCCAAAGAGTTTGGTTTGTTTGACACAGCGGAGTGTGAGAGTGAACCTCTCCGCTTAGATTTTCAAATAGATTGAACACTGTTTCATAATTCCTACAGTGCTTGGGATGTTATTTTATCATCCTGCTTTAAACTTCCCCACCGTTTTCTCCCCAACTTGTCTGAAGTGTGTCTTGATCTTCATGATGCTTTTTGTTCACTAATGTTCCCTGACACAAAACACCTGGATTAAAACTGATTATTAAAACTGAGATTTTATTGCACATAAGTGGAGCAATAAAACAACTTCTGACCTCAACCGGTTCAAACGTGAAAAGGTTTAAGTTCTATTGATAAGTAAAACTCCACACCTTCCTCCGGTTTCAGGACAGACTGCTCCGTTTTCCACTGAAATATTTCCAAACACTTTGCTTTGGGGGCCCAAAGACCCGTCAAACCCGCTCTGCTGCTTTAAGAATTATAAAGAAAACCGGTCATTTATGCTAAATTACATACCTTCAGCACATCAGTGGGGTTGGCAATGGAAGAAGAGATGACTCCAGAAAGAACGCCGCACAGCACATTGGTCAGCAAGGTCTCATCTGGAAGAAAATCAAGATATTAACTTGATCCACTCAAAGCGTGCAGTACTGGTTTTAGAACTCAGTCTCAGGGACCCGGCCAGGCACTACGCTTTAAGAGGTCACGCAATGTCACACCAACACCTGTGACCTTCTGCAGGAATGCGCATGCGGCGTGTTTGCCTTGGAGCAAAGTTTGTGGGTTTGTGTTTGAGAAGTGCAACAGAAACCGAGAGCTCACCTTCTGGTCTGTCCACCAGCAGCCGCTTAAAACTCTGATACGTCCCAATTTTGATGGTCCCGTAGGAGGCCTGACGGAGCATGGCGGGGGAGATGCTACCAAAAAAATGCTTATTTTTAATTTTTTTTTAAATGTAGCACTACAGAAAAACATTGATTAAATAATCTAGAAATTGTGCTCTCTCTGTCTCTCTCTCTCTCTCTCGGTTAAACAAGGATGCAGAGAGATCGGGGCGACAAGACACAGGAACAGGAAGTACATTGTGTTCATGCAGTACCGTTGCACTTTCATTTTGCGCAAAATAAAACACATTCAGCTACATAAGTGTGAACCCGCTCACCCCGAGTAAAGCGCCCGGAGCCCCTCCTCTCGTCCTATCCTCATGATAGCATGGAGCATGCCTCTGTAGCGGATCTCACGGTACTTGATGTCCCCGACTTGTCCCTGGACCTGGAGGCGCGTCTTGGCCAGGTCGATAGGGAAAGTGCCTGTTAACCCACAGCATTAAAGACTCATTACCTTGTTTTCAAACCCACGTTCGAGCAACCCAAAGCAGGAAGAAAAAATAAAATAAAATAAAAAACACCCCATACACGCTGCACGGCCTCCTCCCCACACATCCCTCACCCACTCACCGCATTCTGCCGTTATAGAAGCAAGCCCGCCGAAAACGAAAGGCTTCCAGTTCACGGTGGACATTTTTTTTCTTCCCCGGACCGAGTATTAAGACGCAGTGAGCCGCTTCTCGGTATTATACAGCCAATGTTTCTTATGAGAGGATCCCAGGTCCGGTCGTCGCCAGAGAACTTCAGCCCCACGTCGCCTCCTCAGACTGGCAGACCTGAAAGACGCTGAGCTCCGCCTTCCCGCCGCTCCTTCACCGGTGACTGTATTCTCAGGCTCCGCCCACTGCTCGCTGCCTGGCAACCGTGCCAGAACGTCTCGTGACTTCAGTTATCAGATCCTTTCTTGCGTTTCTTTTTCAAACAAATATAGACTGACAATAAAAGAAAAAAAATACAGCTGGGTGTTTAGATTTCCACCACAGGACTTCACGAAATCCACAGTTTTGTAACAGCGCATAAAGAAGCCCCCCCCCCCTCCAGGAAAGTAACCTGAGAGAACATGGTAGTCAGTCAGACACTGGAATAATGACACAGCTTTAATGTGCAATAAAGAACAAAATGTAAGAGATCTTAGTTTGAAAATGATGCATATACATACTTAAAATATTACATTTAAGAGCTTAAATGCTTTTTTTTTTATTTGTGCTGTAAAAAAACATGAGAAAATGCAGCCTACCTGTTTGGTAGGTTATTTCTACATTGTAGCAATTCTTCTAGGCAGGCCTAACCCCAGCTTGTATGGAGCCTTAAGAGGAATTTAGTGTATATTTGTGTGCCTGTGTAGTTAATTTCATTCGATGTTAAAATAATCCATATTTGTAGTCTATCTTTATTCTTAAGTTGTTTTTTTTTCCACTTTGGTTACATTTGGTTAAGATTTTCTGAGGCAGGCTGCATCTTTAATAGACCATCATGAAATATAAGTATCATTTTCACAAGACAATCTGTGTTGTTTCAATTAGAGCTGCTACTAGCAATAAATAAATAAATAAATAAATAAATAAATAAATAAATAAATAAATAAATAAATAAAAGAGAATCAATTTCACCTGGAAAAAGAAAAGTCAGAAATTACACCAATATCATTTTTGGAAAGTTTTAAGTCTTGTCTTCTTGTTTGACCTTTTTGACATACATTTGCAATCATAAAGCTAGCTAAACAAAACAACAGAGCTTAAAAGGCTCACAGAAGCATGAAGACAGTTTGTGATTTATTGCTTCAAGCTAAACGTGTATCACTCTGGAGTTGGAGAGGGAAATTCCTCAAAAAAAAAATGTCTGCCTTAGTATGGGAATCATTTGGGAACTAAAACTGAGCCATATCTATCCGTGTTAAAACCTGTACTTTCATTCTGCTGCCACTAGAGGTCACAACAACATTACTATTATATTCGATCAACGGCACTGCGTGGCTGAGCCTGATGTGACGGTATGACCGTGTCACAGATGAGCCAATCAGTCGCTGCTTCATGGGGGAAAACAAAGACAGCAGGAAAACGGTGCGATCATGAAGCTAATTAGGAAACAAAACATGGAAAGCCCTGATTGAGGGATTTAAATTAGCATGGATGGCCAGAATAAACCTTAATGAGTTCTACTTTCTCGAAACAGAGAGCTCCACTAAAATATATATTGTTTGTTCCATTTCATTTGTGTGCATTGATATTTTCTACTTCTGGAGTCCATCCTTACTACCGGAAGAAATGCATTATTATGATCATATGCTAGTTGTGTTGTTTGATTAATGGGCCGAGTATGGGTCAGTAACTTCGGAATTGCCATCCACACATTATTAACGACCGGGAGGGAAAAACTCGGCGTGCGCGTCACCGTGCGCACTCCTGTGTACACACGCCTGTGTGTGCGGTGTGCGCAAGGTCGAGCGCAGGGCACAACATCGATGAACGGAAATAGATGAATGGAAATATTGCGGTTTTATCTGAAACCAATAGTCGGGGGGTTGGAAGCGCGGTGCGTTTTAAAAATGGCCACATTTAATGTGGTGATTTGTCAAAGGCGAGCCTGAGCAGAGACACAAGAAGGGGATGAGATATATCTGAGTTTGGTGGTCGTAAGGAGGTGGAATATGGTTGTGTACCGAAGAAAGGGAGCTGTGGGTCAAGTCCAAATGCTCGGCTGGAGCTGTGTAAGTCTAGAAACAAAAAGCCACTGAGGAGCTGGCAAAGTTTTGATACAATTTCTATAAAGTTATATAAAACCTCCCAGAGCAAGGTGAGATAGACTTCTATAGTCATTAAATTTGGGGGAACAACAATACACTCAAAGTCAGGTACAATGCCTTGAAAAGCATTTGAGCTTCTTCTGGGGATGGGGGTCTTGTCACTCTGAATATCTCACCCTTAAGGAGAATTTAGAGAGACCATCCTAACAGTTAGGTTTCTGGACTGTGAGAGGAAGAAAGAGAGAACCCACAAACCACTGGGAGAAGTTGGGAGAACATGCAAGCTCAGTGCCGAAGGACCTCAGGGAGGGAGTCAGTCTCTGGACCTTCTTGCTCCATGACTCTAGGTCTAACCAACTGTGTAACCCATCAGACAAAGATAACCTGTGTAAGATAACCCCAAAGATAACCCCAAATCAATTTTCACTAACAATTTCGTTTTTTAGGTAGAAAGTCTATCAATCTATGATGTTTTGGTTTGTTTTCGCACATTTTGTGCTAATGCATATGAGTGGGAGGGTAATTAACACAGTAGGGTTACCTCGTTCATCATTTTCAGTGTGGAAATTACAGTTTTTCAGGCTTGCTGCGCAGAAAGAAACAACCTGTTATTGTCTGTTGTATTTTGGTGCCATGACTCAGTTTCTAAAGACTTTTTGTGCTGTTCTGTGTACCATGCTTTGATGCAGAATATGACATCACCTACAGTGCAGCTTTGGTTGCCGGATAGAACGTTTTGTGGCTGAACAGCCACAAGAGATTCTGATGTGTTTAGGTAACCGGAAAAGGTTTTAGTTTTGTTCGCTTTTCCTGGTTTAAAACTAAATACCTTTTTTTTTTAGACAGTTGAGCAATGATTAACCAAACTAATCAGCGTTTTTTTCCCCTTCCTTCTGAAACAGAAAATGATTTACTTAGTTTTTTATGAGCAAAGGTGCAGACGTATAAAGAAAACATTCAGTACACAACCTTGGAGAACACCATCAGTCAGAGTAGAAAAAGCTGATTCTCCTACTCGGATACTTTGGGGATGATTGTTAAGAATGTCGCAGGTCCAGTTGGGGGTGATCACGATAAGACCCAGCCCCCACAGTTGTTAATCAAGACACAATCATCAACATAGTTGGCCTTTTCAAATTCAAGGGTTATTGTGTCGGTTAAGTAAGAAGCCCTGATTCTCTACTGAACTGCAACTGATTGCAGGAACATCACGTCAACAATCCTGGTCTCGACTAGACATTGTTTAAGATGTGCGCGAACAAGTGCGTGCATTCCTCTAAGTGTGTTGTCGCACTGTGATACTAAGTCAATTTGACGTTTTTGTTGAGAACACGGTGTAGTACTCAGGCTATAGATGCATATAAGGTTTTCAGGGCAGTGCATTGGGCTGCATTCGGACAATCCAAACTGTCCTCTCGTGTCTGCACCGCATCCAGACCAGTGATGGCTCATGCACAGCAGAACACAGGCTCACATCCATGACACACTGGCCTAATAAATCTGAAACAAGAAGTGTTCACATAACTCATTACTTTTTTTGTATTCAGGTCAGACACTGTTTTGCTACATTAACTGCACTAATGTGTCATTCAGCGGAAAAATCCAACGTGAAACACTTGACTTGACTAGCCTTTGTTCTTTCAAGAACTTTGTAGATGGAAAAGTTTTCATCCGCCCGTCATGGACATGAGCTTTGTACTTACTTGATTGGACTGAGCCGTTGTTTTCCCAGAGAAGAGTGATTACTCAGCAAACAAATGTAAGCACTTTTACAAACTGTTACTGGATGTATTAATTTGTATGGATAAACTTGCAGGATCAGATATATGCATACACTTAAATCTTTTAAAAAGCAGTACTGAAAGTTCAGGAAAGTCTTTTGAGTTAGTACGGGGAATATGAGTCGCAGCTCACATTGAGGCCAGCACTGGGAGTTCCTGCATGAACGCAACAGATTAACTTCCAATGCCACCGCATTGCTTTATCTTACATAATTTGCATATTGCAAAACATCAGGTGACACGCCGTCCATGTAACTGATAATGCAGTTAGGTAAAGCAAAACTTGTTAATGGTGAAACTGCAAATGAATAACCTTTTTTTTTTTTTTCAGTGCTAACGATGCCCTCCTACGTCCCAGGACATATCGCCCAGGATGGAGAGCCACATCACTCATAAAAAAGCAGCAGGGTTAGGAGTTTTTGACAAAGAAAGAAGCCATTGCTCCAAAATATACACACCTTCTGGCTTGACTGAAATTTACAGTTGATGTCATGGATAAGCCAGATGTATTTGGAAGTAGTGTCAAATATTGAACCATGTGGTCACAATGACCAGAACACTGGGCTCAGTGTCAAACATGGCGGTAGTAGTATCATCCTGTCGGCTGGCTTGCCTTGACATCCACCAGCAGTCTATAAAAACCTGAGAATGTTAGGCATTTCTTCAGAATAAACAATAATAATTTGTCGGTTCTCAAAAGACGGGTTGTTGGGTGTTATCATAAAAACAGTCATTATTAGTATGTTTCCATAACGATCCTGTCATGATATGAGAAACACATGTAATTTAGTGAGACAGAAGTACAGTCATGGTACGATGAGAGCCGGTAAGGAGTGCCGGAGGCTGAAGGAAACGCCCAAATGTTCCGGATATTCCTCTCCTGTCAGCTGGAATGTTCCAGGGAACGCTGAAGATTGTTCCTGAATTGCCCTGACTGAGTCAGGACAGTGATGTCATACAAGAACTTTACAGATGGAAAATTTTTATGACATCCATGTTCTAACTCATTCCTGGACATGAGTGTTGTGTTGATTTGCGCTTTTTAATGATTGATCTGAGCTGTTGTTTTTTTTTTTTGTTTGTTTGTTTGTTTTGTTTTTTTTCCAGAGAGGAATGGTTACTCAGCAAACAAATATAATAACTTTTACCAACTAAAGTTGGATGTATTAATTTGTATTTGACTGTGTAGATTGAAAAAGAAGCATATGCATGCAGCGAGGCCAGCACTGGAAGTTCGTGGATGCATGAATGCAACACTTGAAAGCTGCAGATCATCTTCCAATGAAGTACTGCTTCATCTAACATAATTTGCATGGTGCAAAACGTCACTGATAAAAAATAAAACATTCTGCTTTATCTACTCTAAACAATGAAGTCAACTATTTGCATCATTTATTTATGTGGATCAAGCAAGACTGTTCTTTGCCTAAAGTGCTTACTTATTTCTTTACATGAAAAATAAAATCCAGATAAAGTGAACTTAATTTTGTCAAGTAGATTAAGCATAACTAAACTCTGCATTAATGATTCAGCTTTTTTAATATAGTAATTTCAATTTGCAAGTATACTGTAAAATCCAATTAGTTAACCTTGCTTAAAAAAATTATGCACTCATTGCCTCAAAATAACCAAGTTTTTAAAACTTAGAAATGTTAGCAAGTGCAAGTTGTTCATCTTCAGTTTACACAACTCAGTTAACTTAATCATTCTGAGTTGCATAAGCTCCTGGCTCCTGTTTATATTTGTTTCTCTCCTAAACCTTTAATAAAAAATATGAAAATCAGTAGTTTGTTTGCTACACTGAAAAAAGTGAACAGTTTTTACACTACCAGGTAGAGCTAGTGGTCATGACAGTGAACATACAACTCACTCATGGCGCTAAAAACGAGCCAATTAGCGCTCTCCTGCTCTGAAAGTATATCCTCACTTTGTATGAGCTGACTGAGCAGATAAAGCTTTGGAGTCTATGATCTTGTCTTAAACATCTTAAAACATTTTTTTGCGACAAATAACTGAGTGATTTGATTAGCTGCTGCTGCTGGTGGTGGCACAATGTATTGTGGGATACCTTGCTGGCTAATCCCTACAGTCAAATAGAAACCAATGTCCTAAAAAAAAAAAAATCAACTACTGCAGCATATAAAAACAGATGAAGTCAAGTTGTGTGATTTAAGTATTGCAAACCTAAAATAACTTGATACATTTTGTTTAGCTGTACATAAATTAAATAGCAAAGACATACTGACATTATGTCAGTATGTCATAATGTATATGCAAAAAAGGTATTTGGTCTAGGCTTTTCCATGGTAAACAATATTTTGAAGCTGAAGCGTTATTCTAGGGATCTTTGCATTAACTTAATTTTTTTTTTAAGTAGATAGAGCTGAATATTTTTGTCAATGTCCGTAGAGTGTTTGGGAACTCTGATGGTTTATGGGTAGCACTGGGTATTTTGAAATACCAAATGAAACACAGTAACGATGACAAGGTTGTTTTTTTGTTGTTGTTGTGTACAAACAACAAAATTGGAGATAGTGTAGATGCATGTTGGGAGTAAATGGTGAGAAAGGGCAAATATTGAGCCATGTAGTCACAATCAGACACGGAGGTAGTTGCATCATCCTGTGGGCTGGCTTGCCTTTGACATCCACCGATAGTTTATAAAAGCCTAAAAAAAAAGAGACATTTATGCAGAATAAATAATAATAGTCACCATAGGGGCTCAAAAAAACCAGTAATGATTACCATGTTTTTATAATGATCCCGCAATGATTTTTGGAAAAACCTGTCAGTGAGATAGAAGTACAGTTATTGAGCGACGAACACCGATAAAGAGTATCGCAGGCTGAAGGAAACGTCCAAACATTCCAGACATTCCTCACCCGTCAGCTGGAATAATTCAGGAATTTGGAAATCCTAACTCTGAATGCAACATCGTGATTGTGCCTCCAGACAGAAGAAAAGAAAAGTTCTGTTGATATTTTTACCTGACTCGTGACTTTTAAAAGGAAATTAGTCTTGCCTTTTAATTAGTTAATAACACTTCTTTACACAGAATATTTAGGTCAAGGTGAGCGTGGCTGGGATAAACACTGAATACCTCCCACCCTCACACACACACACACACACGCATACACCAGTGCTGTTTCCTGCTGCCTCTCTCTGTGTGGTGAGGTATTTTTACCCCTACCTCGGGGCAGCATTGAACTTAATGGGATCTGAAGGCTTGTCCACCCCGGTTAGCGCGTGTTTGTCTGTCCTGGTTGTTTTTCGCCATGCTCTCCTCACACCCTGAAGCTTTGAGATCGAGGCCTGATGGGATGGGCGCACGCTCCATCGTGATTGGCTGGGCGTGAGTCCGCCCGCTCCCCCAATGGGCATGACAGAAAAAGAGATCCTTGTGACGTGGGGAAAGAAGAAAAAAAATTAGCTGTGTATTTTTCCAATCTTGTTTTTTTTTTTTTTCCTTTTTTTGAGTCACATCACGATTCCCACAAATCCAGGCTTTGAATTCACATCCTGACACCATGCAGGAATATGGCATCACAGCCAATCCCTGTGAATCAGCCGTACTGCAATAGCTAATCTTTTCTTTATTCTACTTGCGGAGGGTTTTTCTTTTTTGTCATCACCCTTCATCTTACACAACCAAGATCTTAGAGCTGTGATGTTCCACTACGCCTCAGGGTTTCTGCTCGATCAGCTGGATGCTCTTATCAAGGCCCCAATAAGATGGAGGTCTCAGGATGATAGAAAATCCTCTGGAAATGCCCAAAAATGGACATCAGAACGTAACCATCGAGAAATCCCTTTTATCTTTACAGAGGCCTCAGGTTTTGACCTCTTCTAGTACGACTGATTTACTCCACCTTGCTTGTCCGGCCATCACAGAGGGAGGCCATCGTAAACAAGGTCGTCTGAGATGGGGAGGAAAAGTCTGCAGGATCATCAGTAAGAAGTATATAGCTGAGTAATGTGAAAAAAAATACTCATGGAAGTTAGAAAAGGTACAAAACAGAGAAAAAAAAAACACCTTGAACATCAAAATGGCTGCTAAACAGTGCAACTGAAGGGAAGGTAGTACGCTCTAAAGCAGAACAGTGTGTTCCCAAGGTACAGAGCAAACAAAACAACAACTAGAAAGCTGAGATGCCAGAACAGTTTTGAGGTCGCTCCAGTGGTGGGAGGTGGTCTACGGTGTCAACAGCAATGCAACAAGCAACAAAAAAGCAGATCATCAACAAAGTTGCTCAGATTCTTCTCATTTGCACCGTTTTGTCTTCTTCCAAATCATCAACTCTAAGCATCAGGTGTGCCATCTCGAGGTTTTTCTTACTTATCCCACCACAAACAGCCACCTGAGTGAAGTTGCCCACCCAATCTTCTTCAAATCAGACAAAAATGGTGTCAAACATTTGTGCAGCAAAAATTTTGTTTGTGCCTCTAACATTTTACAGATATTAAGAAATGTTTCCAGAGGTCATGAAAGGTCAACCAGCCCCCCTACCGTCTTCAAATCAGATTAAATCGGTGTTAATCGGCAGATTAACCTTTGTCCTGGTTTGTGCAGCAAAATTTTTTATTTGTGCTGCTTTAGCTTTGAAGATATTTATGAAAGTCTAAAGGTCAAAAGGTCAACCAGGAACCCCAATTTCATCAATATCTTCAAAGCCAAAGCAGCACAAACAAAAAAAATGTTGCAGCACAAACCAGCACAAACGTAGTCGAGTTGATTGACACACATTTTGTCTGATTTGAAGTAGGTGGGAGGGGTCTGGTTGACCTTTCATGACCTCCGGAAGCATTTCTTAACATCTTGAAAATTATAGCGGCACAAACAAAAGAAAATGTTGCTGCACAAACATCTGACACCGTTTTTGTCTGATTTGAAGACAAACTTCACTGAGGTCAAACAGCCAGTGGTGGGTTTTAAACATCCTGCAAAAGCAGAACAAATCACAGCTTTAATATTTGCAACAAGTGACCAAAAGTATTTGCTTTATATGCAAAATTTCCAATTGTGCGTCCAGGACGAATCATTGCATTGGGAGAAAGTTTGCTATAGTTGTCTGTTAAAGCCAAACATGGAACCAGGATCTTGGAGGACAATCCAGAGTGGACACCCCCACCCCACGCCCCCCAGGGTACGTTTACAATAATCTCTCACCCCGTTTAGGTCTGTATTTAGAGCCATTAACCCCCCATGTAGCGCCCTCTCACACACTCCTTCATTCTGCCTCTTAATAGCCTGGATTAGCTGCTGCTTTAATAGACTCATCCATCTCTGTTTATTCACTAGTTTTACACACACATGCACACACTCGCTTTCTCTGCACCTCGTCCTCCTTCCATCTTCTTTGCTCATGGGCAATTACACAAACAAATACAGTTTGTTTCCACTGTTTCTGACTGCTGCATGGCAAATGAATAGGTTTATCAGGCAGTTGTTTCTTTTCATTTTCTTATTATTATTGGTAGGTCAGAGGTTGCGTTGCCATCATGGCCGGGTAAAGGTTGAAGCAGCGCGTCACTCCTGCAGTTTGCAGGGTACATTAAGCATGCAGATTTATGCAAATTCCTGCCGCAGAGCTGAGCTTCTGATTGGACGGAGCTTCGAGCCCCTGCAAATCCCCCTCAGAGTTCAAAGCTGGATTCATTTAGTCTGACGTGAGCAGAAGCAGGGGGATGGAGGGACGTAGGCTGAGAGGAAGGGCTTCCTGGGGACATCCGTCAGACACATGCAGGGAACCCACCCACGCTCAGATCTCCGAAGAAAACAAACAAACATATGAACGTAATGTGATGTCATCCCAAAGGGAGGGGAAAAGAATGACATCCTGTTGTTATTCTAGAGGGGTTCTTACAACCTGACATGTTTTCAGTGGAGGTCCATACATTTGACTCAAGGTCAACTGGGTCAGCATTTCGGAGTGTCAAAGATCAGACTGTCACCACATAAATGTGGTCATTGAATTTAGAGGAAATGTTATCCATTCACATTTTAATTAAGCATTAGCCTGCAAATAAATGAATACATTTATTTTTTTTTGTTAAATATTTGTTGGAACTGTAACTATGTCATGACAGTATGGGGAGACAAATAATCTGTGAAAAAAATGGACCTGCTCCACCTTCTCCCAACGCTAACCAGAACGAACCAATCAGAGCCAGGAGGCGGGTCTTAGCGCTGTCAATCACCTTCCACGTGGAGGTTTGTCCGCTTTCTTCCTCGCCCCCCTTTACTCTCAGGCTCAGGCTAGTTAGCATAGCCACCAACGATGGCAGATAAACGTTTTTTCTGTAACTGTAGGTTGTTTCCCTGCCATTCACACAATTAGCAGTTAGTACATGAGAATGATCAACAGCTCTAAGCCCCTCCCCCTGGCTCTGATTGGTTGGATTTGGTCAGAACCGGTATGTTTCTTCAGACAGCAGGAGGTGGAGGAGATTGATCTTTTCACAGATTATCTGTCTCATAACTTACTGTCACGAGATGTTGATAGTTTTAACAAATATGTAAAATAAATAAATAAATAAATAAATGTTATATATGATTTTTACAATTTTTTTTATAACAAATCCTATCTAAGAATTCTAACTTCATCAAACTTAAGATTCAATCAACCATCACTTTCATTCACCGTCTACAAGAGTCCAGTAGAGAATCATGAGGATAATATAATTGTATAAGTTGTAAATAAATAAACTTTATAGATCTTAAGACTTGCACTGATAAAATATACTAATGGTATTTAATTAACAAAGTTGGCTCAACCATTGACATACATTTCATTTTCTCTGGAATTCCCTAAGCATTTCTGAGTAAAACAACTCAAAAACAGCTCAAAAAGCATTTAAATAAACAATTCCAAATCCAAAACAAATATTTAAAATGTTTAATTTGAACTTTGTTGTAGGAGAATTTCACTCAGCCAACTTGTCCCCCATGGCAAAGAGGAACAAAACTAACAATCAGGGGGATACTAGGACATAAAACGGGACTAAAATTGATAAGCAGCGAGAAGGAAACCTGTGAGGAACATGCAGGAAACAGGGGGATCTGACAAAGCAGTGATTAAACCAAGAGGCTCTTAAAAACCTAGGAGGTTGATTACTGGAACTCAACACAGGTGAGTCTAATTATTTGACGTTTTATCAGTGTAGAGTTCCTCCATGTTTTTTTGTGTGACAGAAGTGTTTCACTGTGCGGCAGCATCTCAATATTCTGTCCGTGGATCAGCTGCCATTTTCTTTAACCTGCTCCACTGTTACTGATTGTGGGGGCCCCACTGACGTAGACGCTTTAACTTTCAGTTGTCACCCACCCAATGTCTCCGACTCCACCCCCACCCATCCCACCAACCCTTTTCTCCTCATCTCCTTTTGTCGTGCTCAACTGTGTTTTTTTTTTCTCTTCTCTTGATTCCCTGTGGGGAGGAAAATTCCTCTTATCAGCTCGGACCATATGCAGGCGCGCGCGCGCGTGTGTGTGTGTGTGTGTGTTTGAGCCCTATGTTGTGTGCGCGAGGATAATCCTTTGCCTCTGATTGGCCCAGCTCTAACCCCCAGTTTTAATTTTTTTATTTTTTCTATTTTGGTGAAGGTGATGACTGGAGGTTTTTTTTCTTTTCTTTTCTTTGAGAAGCAGCAACTTTCATTTTGGATTTTAAAGGTTGTGCCTTTTAAATGGCGCAAGAGTAATTACAACGGGAAGCATCTTAGAGTGGCATTTTGGGAAATCCATTAACTCCTGGATAATCAAAAGGAATTTGCATCCATCATCCAGTTTGAAAGACGTGTGTGTGCGTGTGTGTGTTGTATTAGTACGTAGTGACTCACTGAGCCTGTCTGAGGACATTAACATCAATTCAGCTCTTTTTTTTTTTGTTTGAACCAGCTTGCTTCTGAATTTGCTTTCCTCATTCATATTTGTGATGCCTTGCATGATGATGATCATGATAATGATGATGCTGTGGATGGGTGTGTGTGTGTGTGTGTGTGTGTGTGTGTTTCCATTCAGCAAAGTCACAACAGTCCTGCTGTATTGGAAAATTAACACCTGTCATTTAATTATAGGATGGCGGCTCGTGGCCAATCAGCGCGGCCGCCATTATCGAAGGTCAACTTCCATTGGCTGCTGTTCGGATTCATTCCTCCGTTCGGAGTCGCGACCACGTGACACGGACCGCATGTGTGTCAGTGTGCAGCACCGCCGTTTGCCAAAATTGAGAGTAGAAGAAGAAGAAAAAAACGAAATAGTCTTTCCCTCCTAGTTGCCATAGTAACCAGTGATTCACCGCATCTGGCAAATTATAGGGCTGTTCTGGAAGGGCGCGAGGGTGTGTTGATGTGGGTGTGCAAACTATAAACGTGCGAGTGTGTGTGTGTGTGTGTG
>NW_006800224.1:761425-798911 GCF_000485575.1 Poecilia formosa
CAACGTCACATCTTACTGTTTTCTTTCCTTTATGTTACTGTTACTGCTTTGTATCGTATTGAAACAGATGGGATTATACTGTATATTGTATTACATTACATTATATTAAAGAGAGACTGACTGAATGTTATTTATATTTGAAAAAAATAACATTTTGCTTCACACATCTACTGCTTAATAGATATCTGGGGCGAAAACTTGCATAAGATTATAAAGTATAATGTTACTATTTGACTTAATTCCATTTATGTATTTAGCTTAGAATCTTGTAGTGAAGTATATAAAATTTTTGTGAAGACTTGGTATACTTTTGGATGTTTTTTTTGTTTTGTTTTGTTTAAGCTTCTTATAATGCATATAGAGCACAGCTAATGTAATCCGCAACCGAAGGTGTTGATTCCCATTTCTATTTTGAGCAGATCAGCTTTTGCTTCAGAGGATGCCACAGTAATTTCGGTTCATAATGCATCCATAAGAACGCCTCGAAATTGTCGAATGAGAAATATTATGAGGATTAAAAATGTTGACATGTTTACAAGGCCAAAATGAACTTAAAAAAACTTCAGTTTTCCACTTTGAAACGGCACAATTTCAGTTTTCAGGAAAGGTCGAACCTTAAAAATCACAGAACATGCAGTGACTTTTTGATCCAAGATGACAAGAGATGCTGCAGAGAAGAACAGCGTCATGAAAACAACTATTTTTATTTATTTTTTTTACATTAAAGGATGTAAACATGCATTGTTGTTTTGAAAATGTTTGATATGGCTTTTTTTTGTGTGTGTGTTGTTTTCATGCAACATATTATCCGAGTGAGTTTGGGAGAGAGAAACAAACATCAATGGTGATACAAGAACAACATTTACAGCCCGGTTTCCCCTGACTCCATAGGGCATCAGTCTCTTTAACAGTTAAACGCTCCGGTACACACAACCTCTGAACATATGTGTGTGTGTGGGTGCGCGTGTATGCGTGTGTGTGTGTGTGTGTTTACTGCTTAGAGCTTGGCAGGTAGTGGATTAATCTGAGTCTGTATGTTAAACACTGGCTCAAAGTGAATCAAACAGGTTCTTGGGTTGCTGCTGTTGAGTTTAACCGTTATTTTTTTTAGATTTTTTTTATTGAGCACATTAAGAAGTAAACTATACATGCAGATGAAGTGACTGGCAAAAACATTCGTACAATTTGAACTTATTTTGTGGTGTAGCACCAACAAACTTCAAGGTATTTTGTTGAGATTTTATCTGTTAAACCAGCACATGGCAGGATATCAGAAGAAAATCGACACGTGGTTTTTAAATTTGTGTTTATGTTTATTCCCTGTTGATCGATACTTTGTAGAATGAACTCGAGAAAGTCACACCGACAGGTTTTTTAGGTTTACATTTCTTCAAATTTTTCCATGTTTTTTTTATTATTATTTTACATTCTTATTTTCTCAAATTGTTCAAGCTCACACAGATTGAAATGGAGAGAGTCTGAGAACACCACTTTTCAATATAAGTCTTAAATTCCTTCAGGTTTGGACTTTAGCTGGGACATTCTGACGCTGATGCACCACATACGATTTTCTCCACATTGCATTTAGCATGTTTGTCACTGTGGGTCTCATCTGACCACAATGCATTTGCAACATGTTTTCTTGTGGCTCCTTACGGCAATCTGCAAAAACAACTTTAGCTTTCCAATAGTTATACTTCATAGTTCTGAAATCTCTTTCCAATTTTTGATGATGGTTGAAGTATTTTTGTTTTTTATTTTTCCAAGCTAACCCTGCTCTAAGCATCTCCCCACCAAAGGTAGCGTTTGACTGTTGGCTACACTGGAATTTCTTTAAAGGGGTGTATTATGTTTGAGGATTACATGGTGTTACATAATCATAATGTGTAGCTTGAAGAGGACCCAAATGGAGCGAGGTAGAGATGGTGAGTGGTTTTGAAGCTTTAATAAAAACTCTGAATAACAAAAAGCAGAAAAATCACAGGGAGCCAGAGGAGAACAAAACAATCACAGGAACCAAGAACATCAGGGAAGTAACAGGATATAAGGGGTAAAGTAAAACAGAAACAATATTGATCTCATCAAATAATGGGAACTAAGGAACACAAAACAATAAAAACAAGACCCAGACAGTTATTTAGTTATTCCCTCACTCAAAACACACCTGGAGTGTGGCTTTGATTCTTTCTTGCATGTTTGGGGAATCCTTTAATCTCCTGTGGCAGACATTTTGTTTGTAGAAACTTTTGCTCTCACCAAGCGCTGGCTTTTTCACTGACCTCCTTCTTGGTGCTGCAGTGTCCAAGCCAAACACGACACCCATGACTTCTCCACTCAGCTCCTTCAGACTAGCAGCAGCGGCAATTAGTAAACATATGGTGGAACTGCGTGTCTGCTGACCTCATCATACGAACTACTTCTCCATGAAACGCTGGTAAAAACTTTGTGATGAAAACTTCATAAAAACTGGTAAAAACTTAATAGAGCAATGCTGTTGTGATGACTTTCAGAAGGCGGAGTTTCAGACAGAGCAGGAGCTTCTTAAAGCGACAGAGGCCCAATTTCAAGGCAGCAAACTGCAAAGTCAAATTTCTTTAAAGTCATGTTTGATATTTATAGCAGTTTTATAAAAACTTAAGGTGACAGATTATGCTATAAAATAGCACAATGTAGCTGGAAAGTAAATAATACCGCCCCTTTAATGTGTTGGAGCAAATTGAGATGAATACAACTTTATTTGATTAAGAAAATGAAAACTATATTTACTTTCCCTTCAGAGTTCTGCACAAAATTGTGTTGAATACTAGCAAAATGCATAAAAAGTGAAAAAAGTTAAGAGTATGAACACTTTTTCAAGGTACAGCATGTATAGAGATGAGTTTAAGTTTGAGTAGACAGCACAGGGCCACATGTTTAACCAGTAGAGAGAATAATACGAACAATGCCTTTCACAGTGGCTAAACAGGGGATCAACCTTACCTTGTTTGGCAGCGGCCCCCTTTTCTATAAATCACAGGGGTAAATGGTCTGTGTTTAAGGCTTAAACACCGCTCCTATTATGGTCTGTTCGATGGCTGACAGCAAGCTGTATATTTCCAGCATTTACCTGTTAAAAACACACACACATACACGCACACACACAGCACAAGTAAGAAGTTTTCAACCCAACAACACCTGGACTCGTCTCCATTCTTAAAAATGATATATGGGAAACGTTTAGCTCTCCGAGCTGAGCGGGGGACTTTGACATCTTTATTTTTACTCCACTTTCAATTAAAGCCAGCAGTGAACCAAAAAAAAAGCTGTCTTGGATTGAGGGAAAGAGTGGAGGAGACAGAAGGATGGGGAGAGAAATGAGAACTGCTTTAGGGAAGAGTTAAGATGGACAGCAGATAGAGGGAAAGATGGAGGAGAGGAGGAGAAGAGAAAGGTGGAGAGGGAGGAGGTTAATGACTGATCGGTGTGTGTTTGTGTGACTATGTGACACAGGGGAGAGGCACACAGAGAGAAAAAGGTGTGTGAGGGCGCCATTAAAGCCTTGTACCATAAATCTCCTACAGTATGTGTGTGCGTGTGTGTGAGTGGAGATAACGGAGGGATGTCTCTCTCCATTCTGCTTCTATCAGGATGATTCATGAATCCCTTTCTTCCTCCTTGTGAAATATCAGAGGGGGACCTGTGGTGTGTGTGTGTGTGTGTGTGTGTGTGTGTGTGTGTGTGTGTGTGCGTGTGTGATCTCAGTCGGCATGTACTCACCTCTTATCAGGGTGGACACAAGGTAATGTAAGTGGGAGACTCGTGGCCACCTGAGAAAGGAAGTGAAATGACCCAGATTCCTAGTCACCACATGCTCACTGATGAGGGAGAAAAAAAAAAAACACCCAGAAACGTAAGGAGCGTCTGACAGTGACGGCTCTTTTTGATGGAGGGCCGCGCGGCTGACAGCGGTGATTGATTACGCCACGGTGAACACATTTCAGCGCTCCGCTCTTCATTTAGCTGACAGTATTTTCTTTATGGCGCCTTGTATTATGGCATCATAATCATACCGGTGCCACCGGAGCGCCTGCGGGGAATAAATCTTTATAATCTGTCCCGTTTCCTCGGCGCTGGACTGCCTCTCTCCTTCGTGACGCTTGAAGGTTGGCCTGACGGTCACACGGCCTCGGTTTGGAGGCGCCGAACGGTCGGGCGGTGCGGGGAGCAGAGAGAAAGAGGACGGACGAACGGAGGGAGTAAAGTCGCAAAGTCAACTCAAGTTTATTTTGTACAGCACATTATAGCAGTTCACAGTGCTTTACACGGTAAAAAAAAATATCAGACTAAATGTTGTCAAATGGCGTTATCAAATTCATTAGCATTGCGTGACAGGAACTAAATGCAGCCCGTTTACTTCTGTCGATCCAGCTTAAAAATATACCTAAAGTCTGAGTCCTGTACGGTTGTTCCCACCGTTCTAATAGAGAGAAGGATAAACTTTATTTTCATGTTTCGAAGGTAGTTGGTTACAAGGGAGTTAATTTAAAAAATAATAATAATAATCTTGCCGAAAAGCGGACCAACAATCTACGGTTGAAAACAGGAGGGAAACTAAAAATGCCAAACTGTCTGATTTGTCGTGGTTGTAGGTTCGGACCCGAAAGCAGAGAGGTGAGGCAGCAACTTAGTTTGATGATTTAATGAGTGTAAGGGCTTTAGAAGTGGGGCGATGTGCTTTTACCTTCCTGGTTTTAACATGAGAACGTAAAAGTTGCTTTGAAATGAATCAGTGTTGTCCATGTGATACAAGTATAGTGATACTGTCACTATAAAGAACGACTAAGCATTTTGCAAGTATTTTGTACGCAAAGTTCTATCCCCTTTATCCTGTTGTAATGACATTCCTGTTTGTGTTTCCTCCTATATAGCAAGACCCTAAGCTGATGGACAAAGTGCAGAAACTTCACATATTTGTTTAAATTGAGAATTTGACAAGCATAGACATGCCACTACAAGATAGTCCCTCCAGGTACGAAGAGTTCAGTGGGGTTGCATTTTTCTCATACTAACGATGCAACAGAAACAGAAACACATGTGGGATAAGACTGGACATGAACAAAAACATTCTTGAAATGTCACATAATTCACTATCTAATTTAAAACCTCTAGTTCTGCCCTCAAGACAGTTAAAGTGCTTTGCTACAACCTATAGTTCCTTGAGTAAAAGGGGAAAAAAAATCAGGCTTTTGGCTTCTTCCACTTAGGCAAACCGTTCCTTTTCCTCCAGAGTCATCAATCTTGTCCTTCCTATTTGTTGCTTCATCGCAGACAGTGAGATCAAGCTGTTTCTAGCCTACATTTTTTTACAGCTGTTCAAATATTTGACAATGCAGTCAGAAAAGGAGGGAGCTAACAAATTTCCACCTTCAGTGGGAAACACACCAATAATGCACAGTTAACCAGTCAACATTTAAGGATGTTTTCAAAACCTATTTAAATAGACCAGTAGCTGTATCACTAAAGTTTGAAGTAAAAAACAAAAAGAGGTTTTGTTTTTTACTACACTTTCCTGGTTGCACTGCATACAAGTTTCCCTCCACGCTTGCTTCCTGGAGGTGTGGACTTTGTTGAAGTCTTAAATTTTACCCAACTGCTAACAGAAAATTGCCTCCACTGTAAACAACCGTCCTCCACTGCGAAGAGAGAAGTGCAGAGCCAAGCAAGGCGACTGTTAATGTTGAGTCAGTATTTGAAAGAGTTGCCGACACGGACTGAGCGACTTCATACAAACAGACTACAATTCTAAAAAAAAAGCATAGAAAATTGACATCGTCGTTCACGACTTCTCTTTCTGTTTGCTGATTGGCCAGGGTTCAAAAATCTACCAGAGGGAATCCAAGTAAATGGGAGAAAATCTAGACAGAGCCATGAAGGGAGATGAGAATTGAACAGAATTCCGGACTAAGGCTGCTAAACTGATAAAATGGAAGATACCTAACATGATTACTTGGCCCACTGAAACGGTTGTCATGGTTACACCAAGGACAGTACAAATCGTTTTGCAATCTGCTCTACAATGTGAGGATTTTGGGGTTTAATGCGACACCAACCCTAACCTGTAGAGCCTCACCACCTTTCTTGAATGCATTTTCCCACAAATATTTCGACTCTATCACCTTCTGTCATATTAATCACTCTTGTTTTTTTTTGTTTTTTTCAGATTTGTCTTTGAGTTGGATTCAGCTGACTTTAAACCCTGTCTGCCAGGTTCCAATGTCCTCTGCCTGGGAATTTCAACAAATATGTATCCAGCTCCCATTTAAAAAGAATAGAAAAAACAAATATGTTAACCCCAAATAAACCAAAACTATTTCTATAAAAACAGTTTTTTAAGTGCTGGTAATGCTGTTGCCTTATAGCAACAAGGTCCTGAGTGTGAACTGAAATAGTTTTTTGATTAAAAAAACCCTTTAAGGATAATTAAACATGCTTAGTAAAAGTAGGACAGTATTTACACAGACTTGAATATATGTGTATATTTTCAGTTCTGCACTTTTCAAAGTGTAGAGCTGGTAAGGTTGGGATCGCTGCAGCGTGCACAGGTGGCACAGCGTGGCGGACGCTTCATAAAGCACACATTTATGTAACGCTAACATTAGGCCTGCTTAATGAAGCGTCCACCCTATCGGATATTGTGACCACGTATGTTCTTCGAGGTTAATAGCCTTTAAATTTCGTCCTTTTTAAAGCTGCTACAGGTTCAACTTGAGAGCGTCTCGTGAAAAGCTGCATTTTATCCAGTTTAATTTGAGACTTCTCCTCAAATCAAAGTGATCATCTGGAGCGAGGAAAAGTTGTAAACGTAAAGAAAAGTCCCGTATTTCAAATAACGATCCTATTTCCCCCCTCCTCCCTCCTCTGCTCTGCAAAGCTGAGAGCTGGCTGACTGCACACATGATGGGCTCATCCACTGAAACATCTTCTGCTTTGGAGGGTGGAAGGCCGGGGAGGAGTGGGAGGGGATAACAGGCTGGAGATGAGGGGCCGAAAATAAAGCCAGAGGAAGGCTGAGAGTGAGGCAGATGGATGGAGAGCGGAAGGAAAAGGAGGGAAAGCAGCTTCCCAGAGAGATGGGTGATGTGTGAGAAGGAGAGACAAAGATTGAGAGAGGAGAGAAAATGAAGAAACACGGAGATGATCAGTGAGGGATGATGAATGGGGCCAAAACAGAGACAGATGGGCCGACTCTATTGGCGATTTGGGCGGCAGGGAAATGGAAACAGCAAGTCAAAGCGGCATTCAGGAAGTCCTGAGATAATGATGACATACACACTGAGAAACACCCAGAGGCTGGAGTCGTCCTCGCAAATAGATTTCTTATTACAAGTAAAGCATCTGTAATAATATAAATATCAGCTCTTAAAAGCCTTTGGCTCACATAACAAGTGACACAAACAAGGGGGTGATTTACTGGAGCCATAAACGGATGTGTCGTTTAGGGACCGACCCCGACGTCAGAAAGGAGGAGAATGGACGCGGAGAGCGAAAAACCAAAGAGCGAAAGACAACATCTATGGAAAAAATTTTATTTAATGGATAATAGGGCAGGATGGCCAGATGTAGAAAGACAAGATTAGTGATTCAAGGAACACAAAATGAAAGCAAACTGTTATAAAAATGTGAAGAATTTATGAGGGGAGAATGCAAAGAAACACAGGTAGTTGGATGAATTGACTTTGAATTAACTACTCGACTAATCAAAACACCAATAGTTTCATATTTAAAAATAACATTTTTAAGTATGAAAATGATGTAATATAGTTCACTTATTTTGTTTCATTTGCCTTATTTTGTTAGTTCACAAAATAACAAAATAAGGCAAATGAAACATTTTTCCCAATCCGTTTCTGTCACTATAAAACTCACCAAACTTTAACGAAAACTTCAAGTGTGTCTGAATCTTTGGTTAGAACAAGTTTGTTCTTCATTCAGTGAAGTTATTCACAGTATGTAGAGAGAATCCAGAATTTTTTTTAGAGGAAGATAACATTTGATCTTAGCAAGAGTCCTCAGCTGGAAGAAACTGGCTTTGACAACAATGCTAATCTGTTTATCAAATTTAAACATAGGATCAACAGTCACACCCAGATTTTTCATGAACGGACGACAAAAGGAAGACAGGGGACCAACCACGCTGTCGCGTCCAAGCAGGGCATCGCATTGACCAAACACTAAAATCTCAGTTTTTTCCTTATTTAGGTTCAGAAGATTTGCTCTTAACTATGACTGTACGTCCGAAGACAATCCTGTAACATCCGTACAGCAGACCGGCTGTCATTTGTAGTTATAGGTAGATAGATTTGAATGTCGTCTGCAAAGATGAAAAGAGACTTTGTGCTTTTTAAAAATACAACCCAGAGGCAGCAGATACAAGGCAAAAAGAACAGGCACTAAAATCGACCCCAGGGAAACCCAGGGAAGTTCAGAGGAGACACAGAGGAGGGATGATGTCCTAGATTTACAGAAAAACTCCTGTTTGAAAGATAAGGACCAGTGTTCTGACTATCTGTGCTACTTCGTCAGATTTTCCTACCGCAGCATAGATAGATAGTTATGTCTATCTGTCAGCGCTACGCGTCCAAAACTGCCACTGTCATGTTTATACGAAAACTATAGCGGATTATGTTAATGTTAAATATATTGGATAACATTGTTTGAGTGACGAGACTGAAGTGGAAGCTTAGGAGTTAAGCTTAGCATAGCATTGGAACAATGACAAAACCAAAAGAAGATCATTTCCTTCAACTGAATATCCTACCTGCTTAAAATGAAAAGGTGTAGATGTATGAACTAATCCTTTCATTAGAACATCCTACTTTTTAAAAAATATTTTAAATACAGAGGTGTTTGTAAGAATAAAGCGGCATCAGACAGGGGAAGCAAGTTTTTATTGAAAATAAATTACATTGCAAACTGGTGGAGCCACTGGATCCACACTAGAAAGAGTAGCCATACTTCATGACATCACTCAAGTAAAAGTAAAAAGTACAACGTAGTAAAAGTGCTCCTAAAAGAACATATTTTTCAAAAAGTTAATCAAGTAAATGCCACTAGTTACTAACTCTGACTCATTTTGTTTGCATTTGTTTTTGTGATTACAATGTTTTTCACAATGTTGTGAGCTGCTGTACCTGACATCCACACCAGATCACAGCGATCATTTCCTGGAAGAAAAAGAGAATACATCCAGCATTGCCTTGTCAAGCACACACACAGTATACTTGGTGTTAACATGTATTGGTTTCGGTGTTCTTTGTGCACCGGTCACAATCAGCAGCGGTCCGGGATCTGGGTCTTTCTTTGTGCTAATTCGTGAGTCATGGTTATATCACCAGTGACAGGCCTTGCATGTCCCTCCCTCCTGGAAAAGGGGAATATTTCCAACAAGTGAATCAATATTTAGTCTCAGTTATCCATCCGTTATGTAGTCTGATTGTGACGTCACCTTTTGGGATTTTAAACACCCATTTTTCCCTCTCTCTCTCTCTCTCTCTCTGTCTTTTTTTCCCCTCTCCATTATACAAGATGTGCACATCCACCTGCATGCAGCACCATAATGGAGCAATTATCCTCTTCAGCTCCGGCGTGCTCCTCTGATTGTAATTTGCATTTATTATTAGCCTTTCTCCTGCCGGAGGTTGTGAGCCATGAGGATGTGGTCCGTCATACACCGCATCACACTGACGGACCTGCACAGATGCTTCCCAAACACGGGGAAACATGGGCCCTGAATGCGTCGTACTTACATGCACCGCATAGGAAGTGATTACAAGAGGGTGATGTGTTTCTTTTAGAAGCAGGTCTTTGATAGTGAAACCAAAGCAGGGAAGGTATGTTCAGCGGGCGCTCCTTCGCGGGAGTACACGGCTTGTACATCGTCGATGTCCTAAGGGGACGTAGCTTGTCTTTCTGCTGTCGCTCTCTGGCAGCGTGGCCCCGGGACTCATACAAATGGAAATTTTGTGAGGAGCGCAGTCTCTCCAGGCACACGGCACGCGCGCGCGCGCGCGCCCGCGTAGCGTCTGCCTCCACGATAACGGACGCACGCGCTGGCACTCGAAGAGAGCCGTGCGGAGGATCGGTGGAGTGTGAAATGATTCTGTTATCATGTGGTCTGGGTGGGACATAATTTCCCATCAACCTTCCATGGCAGGTGTGGCTGTGTCTGCCTGATGATGAAGTGGTGGCGGCGTGTCTGGGTGAATTTCGACGACGTCTACTGTCGCAGCGGTTCTCTTGGCATGTGTAAATCAGCTGGTGATCTTAAAACAAGGAGACAGTTTTTCATGTTTTCTGTTTATTTAATTATTTTATTTCACATTTCTGTTATTTTTTCATTACATTTTTTTAAATGAACCACAGTTCAGTCTGTTCAGTAGGTGTGCGATACGGCATAACCAATACCGAGTAAATAGGGCCTGTATCGCCGATACCAACACTTTTTATTTAAGTTTGATATATCGTCACTCCTTTGACACTTTAGGTGTTTTTGTGGGGTTTCCTCTGAATTAGTTTCTTCAAAGCTATTACAGAATTTGGACAAACGTTATAGGTGTCTACAAAATACTTTAATAAAAAGCAAAATCAAAAATCACAATTTGAGTGAAAATTGAAACAAAAATCTTGTTTTGAGAGTTGAGAAACTACAATACGAAAATGAAACCAAATTTCATGAGCGTTGAGAATAAACAATTCTGTGTTTATCTATCTCTATCTCTTTTAGCTATTTGCATGCTCGTTTATACATACATGCACTCACATAGAGCACATGTGCACAAAGCTAAGGCTAAAGGAAGTGACACGGGAACACTTTCTTTAAGGTTAAGCTTAGATAGAGACTAAAAAAGGGAATTACAAACTATTGTTTGATGCCATTTTGCTCTCCTGGCCCATAAGGACAGCTTAAACAATGGATCAGCTGCATTTTGGTATTAATAAATGGAACTCATGAATTCAACTCACTGACTTTTCTTCAACCTCAAGAACCTATGAAGAAAGGATAACTCTCCACTAGAGGGAATCTGAAACTAAAGTACGGATTTTACCATGCTAGTATTGATCCAAAACTGACACCTCATTATTATTGATATTTTGGATCAATCCGCCTGCCTCTAATGCTTCGAATTTTTTTAAAACCAATCCTGATCTGCTATGACTGGAAAGTCTGCTGGGCATGTTATGCTTGGAGATGCATGTCTTTTTGAGCAGACTCTCAATGCAAACCAAAGCAGGTGACAGAGACCCATCCACATGTGCTGCTTCTCTATTTTCTAAATTTTGATTTGGTAACATCCAACATGAAGTTCCAGTTTTAACGTTACAAAAGCTTTCAAGTAAGAGGTTGCCAACTATCTGTCTACCATGTCACTGAATCCCTTTCATTTAGGGAACAGGAAAAACAGGTGTGTTGAGGGTACTGTTTCACTTTGCCTTCATAACATCCTCAAACTGTACAAGGAAAGCTTACATGCACACATTTTTGTCTGTGTGACTTTTCTTCTGCTTTTAACATTATCCCCAAAGTCATTGGAATGGGCGGGAAGAAGTCAATGTGCAACTGGATTTTTGACCAGAACCTTTGGCCTAGAGTCTAGACCAATGTCCAGCAGCGTTGGGTACTCCATGTTTTTCTATTGTACAAATGATTGAGTTTGTATTGGCAAATAAATCAGATGTTTAAAATTTACGGATGACACTATAGTGGGTTGGATTGAATGCAAAAACTTACGTCTCGACATCTCCGCTCCCAAACAGATGTCTGATGACTTCTGTAAAAACAAACCTATCGATAAAATCGATAAAAATTGATAAAACCTCCTCAGCTTTTAAATATGTCATCAACATGTTTCATAACGATTGCCAAAATGATCAAATAAAACTTTTGCTTATTTATTTATTTATTTATTTATTTATTTATTTATTTATTTATTTATTTATTTACAATATAAGTCTCCTGAAACACTATTTCTGGCTGAAGCCTGGAATGTCTCTTGGACATTGGTCAGTGATCTGGAACTGCATTTCTCTCGACTTTGTGCAGATGTTTCAGTCCGACTGTCTGCTAATTTAGCTACAGTTCAGACCTGGTTTCTGAACATTTTAGGGCTTATATTATGGCTATGAGTCCACTTCAAAAAAGTATCAAAAACCCTTTGAGGTGTGGTCTTACTGTCAACAAAATACATTTACCTTAACTGATGAACATCCTCTGTGTGTGAACATGTGTACATCTCGATGTTTTGCAGAAAATATAAGAGTTAGCTTATAAGATTTAGATTTAGCTTATTGTGGGTTCTTTCCTCAGCATTGTCAGCACAAGCACAATGTTTTACATCAGCCTCTGGAAACAAATCAGTAAACTCACTTTCTTGCATGGTGAACACAATTTGACTTTAAGTCCAAAAGTTTTAAGAGGCATAGAAAAATCTCCATTCATGCATAGCAGGTGAGCTACTGCATTGATTCTTACAGTGTCAAATTGATGATGAGAGAGAAAGTTTTCAGCACAATAATCTGTTTTCTCCACCCCAACTGTGAAGGTTAAATTACTGGATGATCTAAGCAAATAATTTAGGTTTCTGAAATGAATCAAAACAATAGAGAGTACCATTTTTCCAGTGGGCTTGATGATGAGCAGATGACAATATGAAGTTATATAAAGGGGCAGTATCGTGTATTTTCCAGGCACATAGTACCATTTTATAGTACAATCAAGCAATAGGAATTAAAAGAAAAAGTACTTCATGATTCAATGCTTTGAACTGGGGCCTCTGTCTCTTAAGAAGCTCCTGCTCTTTCTGAAACTCTGCCTTCAGGAAGTTATCGTAACCCCACTCTTCTATTCACCCTTTAGCGACATTATAACCAGCGCTGCGCCGAGAAGTAGCTTGCAATGCACCTGATGAATAGCTCCAGCAGGTTTTTGCTAATTGCTGTTGGCCCGTGTGAAGGAGCTGAGTGTGGGAGAGCCGCTCTGTGAGTCAGGAGCTTGTAGACAGCAGCTCACAGGAGGAGCTTCACCATCGAAGGCGGGGCTAGGTCCACCCAGGTGTTTGGCACAGCTGAATGGTTACCAAGAGCAATAAAAGGATCAAACATGTGTGAAAGAATCAAAGCAACATTCCAGGTGTGTTTTTGATGAGGGAACTGCATCATAACATTATGTAATGCTCAAAAGTTCATCTTACATAATACTGCCAGTACATTTACATATTTAAAACACAAACGTAGTGAATCCCAAACCCTTCTAGAACTGCTGCAACAAGAGCAACTTTTAACAGGTCATAGTGATTTTTTATTTATTCATTTTTTTTACTTCCCCACTTCTATAATCACAAAATCCCACACACAAATGAATAAAGTCATGCACATGTCGTGGATTCAGCGGTGAGTCGGAGCTCGAGGGAGCGTTCACCGTCTGAGAAACTTCACCGCACTGCCTAATTGGTGCGAGTTTCTGCAGGTTTGAAAGTGCTTGGACGAGAGACTAGGAGAAGGCAAACACACTTAACCGTCCTCAGCCAACCTCAACTCTTGCCTTGACGCTGCTTCAAATTCTGAGGGATAAGTAAACAATCCTGTCAGTCATGTGCTAAATTAGCATCTAAGAGATGGCTCACTCTTTTAGCCCATCAATCTAACGGTCGGCGTCTTCTCGAGATCCCAAGACAAGCATGAAATAATACAGCCAAGTGCCAAGAAGACCTGAACCTATTACAGCCACACAACAACTTCTTCCACAAACTGTATCTCCCTCTCTCTCTCTCTCTCTCTCTTGCTCTCTCTCGCTGCATGCTGATTTGAGACTGAGGCGAGTCATTTCGAAGTGTGCGCGGCTAATGTAGCAGTTACAGCTACTTATTGGATGAATTATGGCTGCCACCGAGGGTGGACAGAAACAGTTACTTGAGAGAAGCTGTGAAACTGCCGGACACTGAAGCTTAAAGTGTTACAAACACTGCCTTTTATGCCTTAAGTGGCTTATCTGTGTAATATTTTACTTCCTAAGTGTCACAGGCAACTGAGCAAGTTGGAGTAAAGAGAGGTGGGCTAGGGAAACATGTCTAAGGTTACAAGTTAAGGTAAATAACGTCACATACGATGTTGTAGCTAAATGAAGTACACCCTCTTTAAAGCCTTTTGGTCAAGAGTCTAAGAGGTAGATATACAGAGGATGGAGTAGAGATGACAAAAGAACCAAGTAGAACATAAATAGTGACAAAAATAATTACCAAATCTAATAAAATAAACTGAAGACCTAAAATGAGAAACTAAACTAACAGAAGGAATAAACTAGAACGAAAAGCAAACAAATCCAAAGCTCAAATACTTGAAGTAACTGGTCATTCAAGTATTTGTAAATTATGTTCATCAGGGTTTGTACACAATTATAATCAAACACAAAACACCACACATACACACACACACACACACACGCACACACACACGCACACACATGCACACATTGCACTCTACCAGAGTTTAACAAAGATGAAGCAATAATGGAAAAGCTGTACATTTTACTCATCACGGCTTTGTCAAATACTTGTAATACTTTATTAGTTAGTGTGAATCAAGCAATCCTAACTACTTTTAATCATTGAAAAATAGACTAAAACTCATCACCTTCCTAAAATAATGGTCTATGTCATTTTTTGCCAATCTTTTTTTAGGAGGGGGCGTGGGGGGGGGGAAATTGATTTAGGCCGTTATTTTAGGAAGGTGACGAAATATTCCCTTTGATTATAACAACAGTAGCCTTGACATTTTAATCAGTTGATTAATGAAGTGCATTAAAAATGAAACTGGTGTTGGTATTATTAACTCTTCACAAAAAAATGATTTAAATCAGAAGTTTGCACAGTATAAATAGATTCACTTTAAAAATAAAGTTAATGTGTTCTTATATACTAAAGTCACTAATACAGTGATATTTGACCAGCTATTGGCTGGCACTGACAGCCAGACAATGACCACCACTTGTTTTTTCGTACTGTCAATGGTAGAGATAAGGAAGATGCTAGCTTCTGCGGTAGTGCTAAGACAGTTTCGACTGTGCTTACTGATACATATTAAGGTATATTTGGTGCTTGAATTATTAAATTATTATGTTTTTAGATTATTATCTAAAAACACTTATAAGTGTTTTTATAACATACTTATAAGTGTTTTATTATCTAAAAACACTTATAAGTGTTTTTAGAGGGGGGGGCTCAAGTATTTGAGGATTTTAGCTACTTGTGGTCCATGCCCCCCCCCATGAATACCGTCGGTCCACTGTTATCTGTAAAACAGAATCTAGCTGCTCTGTCTCCAGCTTTCTCTGTGTGCATGTCTATGAAACGAACAAACAAAAACCTTCCTGCAAACTAAAAACGTCTCATCTGCATGGAGACAAAAAAAATAAATAGTTAAGAAATGTCACTGTGCGGCTGTCGGAGAAGTGACAAGCGCACTGTAACGGCCATTGAAGATGTTTACGTGAGAAATGTCCCGTGCAGACTGCCCCAGAATGGAATGTGTAGAATTTCAGCCGCTTCAAAAACACAACAAATATCAGGAAAAATGAATGTACTTCATTGAAATTAGAACATATAACACAAACCCTGCTGAAGTGCAAAATTTGAATTGCATCAATTTCATAATGTAAATAGTTTTTAATTTAAATATTAAAGTCAAGATAAAGTTGAGATCAATTCTCCATGGAAAGAAACATTTGGAGACTAGCAGCCAACCTGATGTTTGGAGTTTCTAAGGTTTGACGGCAGCTGGTCAAACAAACTTTGGGCTCTTTGTACCTGCTGTGGTTTGATGACAAGTGACAGGAGAATCGGCGGCATCAAATTTCTCAGTGCAACAGAAATTTTTGTCACAAAGGAAATTTTTGTCTGCTATGCTCAAGTTTTAGGTGAACAGCCACAGCATGCAAAGCAGGCAAACAAGTTCAAACCTGTTTTTAATTATATAGGCAGGCGGCCCAGTACTGATGCTGCTGGATTGGTTCAAAGAAAAAAAAAAAAAAAGAGTTCCTGGAAGGCTCCTGTTAGAAAACAAAATGTGCAGAACATCAAAAAGGTATGGTGAGCAGAACAGAGGGATGGGAAAAACACTAAGTACATATCGGACCAGCTAGAGGGGGGTTTGCTTTGTTATCTGAAGGTTTTTGTCTGTGTGGCATTTTAATAAATTAGGGTGGAGATTAAACAATGGTGAATGCAAAAGACGTTGCTCATACGGATGATTCCTGCATGGACATCTTGCTCTCTTTACTGATGCACTCGATGGTGGTATTGAGATGGGTGATATGGCTCACCACCCAGGGTATCAGTCTGTCAGGAGGGGCATTTACATTCATCAAGCTTCAAGGGCTATTTTATTGTTTGCATCTTCAACAAACTTGAACTCAAGTGAGTTCCAAATCTAAAACCTGTAGACTGATCAAACCTGAACTGGATTATTCATCACTGAAGAGAGATTCTTTGAAACGCACCTTATTTAACCTCTCTCCATTGGTGAAAATGCAAAAAGGTACAATTATTGTACCAGAAGATTGAAGTAAACACAATGGCATCAGAGCACAGACAGATAAATCCCACAATCTGACAGTCTGCTTGGTGTACTTGTCCCCCAGAGTCGATGCTTTCAGAATAACACGCTGCTCCATTTACAACCACTAGTGATAACCATTAAAGTAGATTTTTTTTATCTCTTTCTTTCAACAATGCTTTCTTTTCGCTGTTTTTACACAAAGGTCATATTTGTGAAGAGCATGGACAAGGCAATAGCAATGGCAATAGGTGTCCTGTTAGAAGGTTCACACAGAAATCCAAATCAGATCAGATCACTAAAGCTAACACATTGTGTTCTGATTCACAGAAATCGAAGAACAGCTGAGAAACAAAGTCATTGAGATTCATCCGATGAATCTCAACGCCATTTCTAAGGGTTTAGGGTTTAGGACTATAAGGGTTTAGGACTCCAGTTAAACAAAATCAGAGCCAATTTGAACAAATGATGAAACAATGAACAGCGGGGAGAACCTTCCAAAAGCGGCCGGCCAACCAAAATTATCCTAAAAGTTTACCCATGACTCATCCAGGAGGTAACACAAGAACCCAAAGTCATGTCTAAAACTCTGCGAGCCTAATGGCTAGTTCACACAAGATTTACTGTCGGAGATTCTTGATGACTTTCACCCCGATTTCCTCCTTTCCAAAAACCGTAAGGACGCCTCACTTATCGGGATGGAAACAGGGAAAGGAATAAAAGATACACAGAAGACCAAACAACTGCAACCAGAAAGTCCAATAGATGTTGGAAACTATCGCCATTGCTTCTTCCCAGTCCACCATGTTTGTTTACTTTGAACTCACATTGGATCTCAAGAGGTTTTATGAGATTTCCCATCTGAAACTTGCATGTTGGTGGGTGAAATCAGTTCATGTTGCTCCTGAATGCCACACACCCATTCACACACCAATAAAATGACTGACGTTTAGAAAAAATATCATGTGACACATGAAACAAAGGTGGAGCCTTTTGCAAAGTGTGTGAAAAACCGACTCAGCATTTCAGACGGAGAACATCATCAAACATGGTGATATATAATTGATAGAACCATAAATCATCCTCTTTACAAAAAAGGACAATGTGTGGCCATCAGTTACTGACTTCAAGTCCAAGTGCACACCGGCAAGTCGATCTCTGCTCTGTTTAAACCTGCCTATAGTCTTTGTCTGCAGCTGATTTGTAAAAACATATAATCTTAACCCGACAGTGACTGAATTAAAACCAAGAAGAGTCTAAAAAATTTGCCTCCTCAAGGTCAGCCGCTGAGGAATCAAGTCAGGAAGCGTTTTAGGAGATCATTACTCCACCCACCCAACCCACACCTGGAGACACGCTCGTGCCTGAAGGAACAACACGTCATTGTTGCATTTAATTTCACATTTTGCCCCCCCTCACGCCCCCACCAACCCACGCTCTCTCGCTCTCTCTCAAGTCTTGTCTGGCTTCTTGTAGTGCCTCTCCGCTGTCAGTGGACTCCGGGCAGGCTTCATTAGTCGTCACGGGGAGGCAGCGCCGTGACTCACTGCCTGCGTGGAGGGACCAATGGGCAGCCTCAGCCTCCGATATAAATAACGTATAGAAGATATTCTTGAGAGAGGAACGGGTGGAGGGGGGTCAGCCCGCGCTCACAGCTGGATTGGATTCTTTCAGTGCGCTCCCTCCGTCAATGGACTGCTTCTTGTCGCGCATATCATTGAGTCGATAACCTGTGCCGGTAAGATCCGTTCACCCTTCCTTTTTGTCCTTGGTATTTATTGACAGGCGTCAGATAGACGCGAAACCCCAGACAGGTGACAGGTTGATCCTAATCGGCATCATAAACCCAGAGCTGGTTTCATTAAAAATAATAATGATAATAATAATAATAATAATAATAATGCAGTTTTAAATGAAAATACTCAATTACTTTTGAGATTTGAAATCTTAGACGAATGACAGAACGAATCTGTTTTTTCCCCCTCATACCTTTATGGCATCGACTCATGTTTTTTTAGACAGCTATGTTTTACTGATCAAACAGATTCTTAATAGAGCAAAATTAGTCTAAATGTTTTCTATGTCCTTGTGCTCCTTCGGAAATATCAACTGGTGCGACGGCTGTGGATGCTCGACAATAAAGCGCAAATATTTATTTTATTTTATTTTATTTTTGTCTAATTAATAATATCTAAGTGAGGAAAAAACTTAATGGGGATAAAAGAGGCTCGTTTATGGAATGATAGAGGTATCTGGTTTATTCCTGTCAATCATTCTCATTATGTACATTATGTATGGGGGAAATTGTTGCAAATTGAGACATGGTCGTTTAAATATTTTTTTAAAATATCCATGTAGGAATCGTCTTATCTCAAATATCTGCATTTTGATGTGCATCTGTTCTGTTTACGTCGTGCTCAATTCTCTCCACACTGAGCGTCTTGATCAATGCCCACACCGGGCTTGGTCTTTGGAAATATAGATATACCCCCTTTTCCATCAGATCTTTTTCATCAGATCTTTTCCATCAGATCTCACCATGGACATACCGCTTATTCTGGATTTTGTTTTCGGACCCCGCAGCCTTTTTCACCGCCCCCCACCGTTCTGTTTACAGGTGAATTATCCCCCAGCTTTGGACACCAGATAACGGAGAAGCGATGGCGACGTCCGAACCCAGAGCCACCGAGGAGGAGCAGGACCCCAACGCGGCTAATTTAAGACCCCAGTCTGGAAGTAGGTCCTCACACCGATCATCCGGCTAACGACAAAAAGTGATGTTGCCTCCGTGTCCGCTTTCGGGAGTTACCCTCAAAATTATAGCAGCTCAATGACAAGGCCGATGGTGCCTTGCTAAAAGGCACTTCTGAACCCAGTCCAACCCCCACATCTGTCTGGATCACTTTCTCTCTCCCTCCCTCCCTCTCTCTATCTCTCTCTCTCCATTCCCCTCAACCTCTCTGATAAAAGCAGTCTCGCCCGGGCCATTTGCTGTGTGGGCTCCGTCGTTAATCATCCCGGTTAAAAACAGAGACATTACACCAGCCTGTCGCTGTCTGGCGGATCAGCAGTGCGCGCCGGGCAGCAGACAAGGCTGAAATAACGCACCATTAAAGCCATCTGAATGACATTTATCCCTATAGGAAACACATGATAATATTCGTCTTCTCTTTTGAATAATTTACAGCTTCATTTTTGCTTTTTCTTTCTTTTTTTTTGGATGGAGTCTTATTCGTTCACATTTACTTCTGACTTCTTAATATTTCATGATAAAGCCGAAATATATGTAATTTTTTTACCCCAGTAAAAGCTGATATCTTTTTATTGGCTAGTTATTTTTCATCCAGTGTTCCAGAGACGGCTATGCATTAACCTGGGGGTTAATTAGTCATATTTTCAGTCTGCGCCGCATGCACAAAATCGACTCTATTAGAACACGTTTGAGCGGCCATCTGCACCGCAACGCAGAGGGAAAAAATAATAATAATCATAATAATAACAGGGTGTTGTCCTCCTCAACTCAGCCAGTCAGCAGAGAGAAACGCCCAGTTCGGGGGTCAGTGAAGCAGCACATATGACATTTTCTCCTTTTGTTTTTCTGAAACGAAACATTTTGGAGAGAGAGTTATATATGTTTATGGCCTTTGCGTGTCAAGTGGACGTGTCTCAAACTTCCGGATTTATTCTCAAGGTGAATTTGTACCCCCACAAAGACGCACTGAAGGAAAAAAGAAAAAGGCAGAAGAAAATCTAAACTAAAATGTTTGTTTTGTCTGCTGCTGCTGCTGCTGGATGTTGCCATTATCTCTTTGCTATGCTCCATCTCACGCCTGGCGGCTTGTGTCTGTCCGTGGGTGTTTGTGTCGTGGCACGTGAGATTGCTTTAACATATAAAAACACATTTTTTGTTGCTCAGTTTTGTTTTGTTTTACAGAGTTTCTCATCAGGTGCTTTATGTAGGCCTATGCCATGACTTTGCAGCCGGTGCGCTTACGCTTGTCGCTTCTCTCAGGCTGCAGATGCATAAAGCCCGCTTGACTTCTGTGCACTAATAAAACAAGCTGTTAGAATTTCCTAAATAAAAGATTTTGTAGTGTAAAAAATTTTGTAATTCTTTGGGGAGGGGGGGATTTTTTGCCAAATATCTATGAGTAGAAATTATGTATTTTTTCCAGCTTATAAAGAAATTATTTATACTGTTTTAAAAACTTATTTGACAAATGTATAGCTACATTTGAACACTCAGTTGTGTTTCTGGTTTAAAAGAAACAGAAGCATAAGAATTTGTTTTGCATGTTACTACACAATTAAGATATGCTAATGAGAGCCTCAGGGTTAAGAAGCTCTGAAATCTTGACAATACTGTACAGAAAAGAAAAAAAAACATTAGCATTTATGTCATAAAGCCGACGTAACAAGTTGTTTGGGAATTGTTTTACTAAATATTTCTGAGTAGAAATTATGTAGGTCCAACAGTTAAAAGACTTAAGCAAGTTAAATTCCAGCTAACTCTTAAGGTGTGCTAACTCAACAGAATCTAATTAGCAAGTTTAACGTTAGCATCATTTCTGTTACGATGAAAAGAGAATACAATGGTGATTTGTAAACCTTTCCATGGCAACCACAGCAAAGACATGCTGTTCCCTGACATTGAACAGCATTGACTCATTAGCACAGTTGCTAAGCAGGCTAAAACTGGATATGAAATGTATGTTTCACCACAGAAACATTCACAATTTCAAGTCATTTCACATTTCTTAACTTTTACTAATGTAAAATCTAACAGTTACTGAATGTTATACTGTATTTACAAGTTAAAATTCTTACTAACAATTTATCATTTTAATGGTTAATATTTAACTGAGAAATTAATTTTTATAGGGCATAAATTAATTGTTAAAAATTATTCAGAAAAAAATTGTTTTTAAATTATTTGACCAATTTGTTGATTAAATTCCAACACATTGTAGGTGTAAGAAACTTCACTTGTCAGTATTTCTGACATTAGCATTAGCGGTAAATGCTAACTTGAATTCTTGTTGTAGCACAAGCCTTTTGACAGTTCTTAATTTTAATTAAGTTTATGCAGATTTTTATTACACTACATATCCAGCATCCTTTGCTGGACGCTACACACAACGAATAAGAATAACTTTGGCGTGAACCAATATCTGCAATTTAATTCTAATTTAAATGTTTAGTCAGGACGTTCACAAAAATAAAACGACAAATGCTGTTACAAATGTAAAATTTTGAAACATTCAGTTTACGTAACTCTTGATTAAAACTATAAGTACTTTAATTGGTTCATATTTAATTTCCTCCTAAATTCATTTTTACAGTGTATGAGATGTAAGGTTTAGCTTTCTATTTCCAGCTTGCCACAGGCTACCTAAAATCACGCCCATTTCCAGCCCGTTCCAGTCACATATCCTTTGTTGCACTCAATTAATTTCTCGTCCGTGGGCTCATTTCACGGGTGTTAATTCCAGCCCGCCCCTTGGCTGGGTTTCGAGCCGGCGTGGATGAGCCCCTCGGTCCCTATTGATTGAAACCAAATCGGAAATGTTTTAAAACTACACTCTCTGAGATACAAAGGGGTTATGGCACAGAGGACATAATTAGAGAGCAAAATAAAGGCCTACCAATTCTGTGTATTAAAAATAATTTTTTTTTTAAAAAGGGGGTGAAATATGACTCACCGTACCTGTCCGAGAGACGTCGCTTCACGGTGTGCTCAGTGTGTGCTCCATCGTCATCCGCCTCTGCACGGCCTGCACAACAACACACAAAGACACACACACACACCCAAACAAAACTCAAAAACGCTCATTCTGTTTTAGCCTACGAGTATGCGTGGATGCACGGATGCACACGGAAACTGGGGATGAAGATTTGCGGTAAGTTCTGGTTCGAGCCCATCAATCATTTCCTGTCACTATTTCATCACCTTGTGAGCCATATATCAGGAGGACAGGTTTTTTTTTCTGTCTGACATTTCATTTGCGAAAAATACTTGTATTATTGTGCTTTTCTTTTTCCTTCGAAACCGGTCATTACTGCAGTTTTTTTTTCTCTCTTTTTTTTTTTAAACCCATTTTGAGGCCTTCTGAAATGTAGGCCATTGTTTAGAGCTGAGCTGCTCATACAGGCCGAACCACCACTGTCACTTTGCGTTTCCATCTCCCAAAGGTCAGCGGGCATTAGCCCCTAAGGTGCCGTGGTGATACCCCCACAGCCCGCCCCCTGACCACCGTGTCCTTTCCTTATCAACACTGAGAAGAAAAGCCCTTTCGACATGTCGAGGAGGGAGAAGAAGAAAAAAAAACAAAAAACGGAAAAACCCTAGAATTAACTAAAACATTTTCACCTTATTTTGATGAAAATGGGATTATTAAAAAAAAAAGCATCTGCGGCTTGTTTTGTGACTTGTAAAATCCATGAATGATGTAGATTTACAAAATGGAGATGAAGGTAATCAAACGGAATGTTATTGACCTGTTTGTTTCACCAGAAATCAATGAAAGGCCCCAGGAAGTACGACAAGCCAGTGATCTTTTTTTTTCTTTTTCTTGTCTTCTTTAATTTTAATTTATCTTTTTCGACTTTGATGAAGTCGTGCTTTGAGGGCAGATGGAGTGAGAATGTTTACAATGTCACAAAGATAGATTTTAAGTTGTCTTCAGATTTCGAGCAGGCGTGAACGGGACTTCTATGTTTTTACGCATTTATCTGCAGAAAGCTATTTAGTTAGGAGCCGCCTGATTAAGTGGCTGAACGTAAAATAGGCCTCCCCCTGGGCGCGCGGAGGAAGATTGCCTCGGGACTCTGTTCATCCGTCATTAACCATTGGGTTTGTATTTAGCGGCTGCGTGGAACATCGCTTCGGGCTGCCGTGTAGTTGTACTGAGTCGGCCTGTTGTTGCTCCCCGCTGGCAGGGACTGACTGTGATGTCACTGGGTGGAGCCCCCTCCCCCCTGTTCCCGGTCCTCCAGTCCTAACATTGGCGCGTGCCGCTGGCCTATTTAAGGTTGACCTGCCCACACCAATTAGCATTTCACATGGTTCAGATCATATGAAGCTGAAACAGCTTTTTTTCGGACATTCATCGTCTCAGATTTTGTGGCATAAACTCATTTTTATTATTTATTTTATATATATGTATATATATATTTTTCTGTTTTCATAAACCTGTTTTTCTGAATGTAATGGAGGTGCTCGGAGATAACGCATTCTCTTCATCGTGCAACACTTTAGGCTTCCTGCAGAAGAACAACAGCCTGGAAGAGAGAGGGAGGCTCGCGGGCCAGAAGAACCTGCTCTCGTGCGACAACAGTGACAGAGACTCGCGCTACCGCCGCACAGAGACAGACTTCTCCAACCTGTTCGCCCGAGGTGAGACCTTTACACCTGGTTGTAGTTTCACAATGGCGGGCCTAAGACTTTGCTTTTTTGCCTTCGGTAATATAAAACGACAAAAGTGTTCCCAAAAGCGCTTCCTTGTGGTTTTTCTTTCGCTGGCCTGTCGCTCTTATCTTTTCATCTAACTGTAAGTCCAGGTGTTCGCTAAACTCATTAAGTTTGTGAATTTATATCTGTTTTTGTTTCATTTTCTTTCCCCCCAAGAAACACAATTAAATAGCTATTAAGTCAAATTGATTAATGTTATTGCTTGTTTTCACCTGGTAGACTATTTATGACGCTTAAATGTGCTCCCAATTTGAGTTTTTGTGTGAGACTTGATTAAAGGGCCATTTCACCTCAACACCATCTGGAGTAGCACTGTTGCATAGTATATATAAAACAATAGTCAAACCTGAGTCTGACTATTATGAAAGCACAATAAATTCTTGAAAAACCACACTCAATATACAGGTCAAATTTTAACCTATGAAATATTCAACAAAATACATTATTTTTATTTGGGTATGTTTTATTTTAGATTTGTGAACACTGGAAATGTGATTTACAGATTTTTAGGTTTTTCTTCACCTCAGACAGGATATACCAGAAAACGGCAGCAGATAGGTCAAACCTGGACCAATCTAATTTGTGCCAGGTCATTTACCTGGCACTAATTATTTAGAAATTGTATAAAATGTAGTTTATGAAGCCTTTTTATTCAGTTTGTTAAAACCCAAAAAGGAGAACGGTTTCAAGGTGCTTGGCTTGTCCACCACCTAAAATGGGGTCCAGCCAGAAAACTGCAAACTAAAACCTGGACAGATTCATTCTGCATCACTGACAGATTTCATAAAATACAATTAGTGAAACTTTTATCCTATTTACATTTTAAGACTCTTTATACTATAACTTTAAATGAGGTTTGGCTTGTAAATTGTATGACCTGTACAACTCAAATCCAGACAGTTATTCTGCACTAATTACAGTTTTTATGAAATATAGTTTGCAACTTGTTGAGTTTTTTATGAATACTCAAGAGGTATTTTAAGGCATTTTTGGTTTACATGGTGTCCAGCTTGAAAACTATTTCATTAAAATCTCAGAAGTTCTCATAACTGCCCTTGTAAAGCTTAAGTTTGAGTATTTTAGATTTTAATCTAAGCAAATTTTGATTAATTTAATGCAGTGAAACAACCATTTTGTCTAACACCATCATAGATTCAAAGTTCAGCATTTTACGTTATTGTATGGCAACTTGGCTGTAAGGAAACTTTTATTATAGACTGAAAATAAGCTTCCAGAAGATTCCCACCTTTAATCCAATTCTTATTGGTCGCTTGGGTCTAAAGGAGAAAAAGAAAAATGACCAGAATAATCACTTTTACCCCTGACTTAAAACCAGTCAATTTGTCCTTTTAGAGTTTAGTTCAGGAACATTTCTAAAGTGCAGTTATCAAATAAGCCTATAGTAGTCTTTAAGCTTTTTGATTCCAGCTGACATTGAGACACAAGGTAAAAATAAATGAACTATCAAATTGAATTTGGTCGTGTTTAAATATGTTTGAATTCTAAATAAGGAGAGGTTTTAAATTCACCGCTAGGCTTTATTCCCACTGACTCTCCCCTTCCACTTCTTAGACCTTCTCCCAGCCAAAAATGGAGAGGAGCCCACCATACAGTTTTTGCTGGAGGTTGTTGAAATCCTCACAAACTACATCAAGAAAACCTTTGACCGCTCCACCAAGGTGCTGGACTTCCACCACCCTCACCAGCTGCTGGAGGGCATGGAGGGTTTCAACCTGGAGCTGTCTGACCAGCCGGAGTCGCTGGAGCAGATCCTGGTGGACTGCAGGGACACGCTGAAATACGGCATCCGGACAGGTGAGAAGTAGCTCGTATAATGAGATCAATTGATGCGCAGACACAAGGTGTTTGCTAATTGCTGCTGGCTAGTCTGAAGGAGCTGAGCAGGGGAGTTGCGTGGGAGGGTTGCTGTGTGTAGCAGAAGCTTGGAAACTGCTGCTCCAAGGTGGAGCTTCATTTTTGAAGGCGCTCTTGCGCAGCTGAATGGTTGCCATTGGAGATTAAAGTATTTCTCAAACAAGCATGAAAGAATCACTTTATAACATGATGTAAAGCTAAAAAAAAAATAAAATAAAATATTGATTTTACACAATACTACCCTTTAATTTTACATGGTTGCATAGGAAAATGACTACAAATAGCTAAACTGTTGGCTAAAATATTACTGGTTTAGCAGTGTAATTTGGCTAAATTTTTTTAGGCTGAAGGTTTTAACATGTATAATTACATTTTTGAATCAATACTTGCGTTTAAATTAAGCGTCAGAAAAACAAAGAGGTTTTTTTTCACACATGTAGTCTATTAAGATAACTACTACCTTATGTGTTTCCCTTGCAATTCATTTGACATCCCCTCCTGTTTCCCCCCATGACTTATTAAACTGAGTGTAGCCTGAGGGCGATCCTGACGTGGGCTGTTTCAAGCTGCTAAAACGACAAAGCTCAAACTGTCCCCTGGGTTTTACCCCATGCTTGTTCAATTCAGCCTCTATGTTTTTCTCTTTGTTTTAAAGCACTGCCAGGAGGATTTTAGTGCGTGTGTGTGTGTGTGTGGGCTGAAGTGGAGCTCTCCACAGTGCTGAAACAGAAAGCAGCCCGTTTCTTCCGATAGCGTCAACAGCAGATATACCAGCTATTTTTTCCGTGATACTTAGTATGCATCTCTTCATTATGTAACCCGTGTAGAGAGCTCACATCCTTGGCTGAGTGTTGGCTGTGTGTGAGCACCACCTTGCAGTTTAAACAGCTGTCATACAGCTGTCACCAGGGCAAATATTGCATACTAGACGCACATGTTTGAGCTGTTGTTGTCATGGGTGACCATAGAAAGAAAAACAGTGTTTGAGCACCGGAGCTCTTCTGTTTATTCTGTTTTTGTTTTTTTCCACTCAAGTCATAATCAGATTGTCTCTAGTGCATTACATAATCTCAGTTTAGTTGTTCGCTCTGCATATGAAACCTGATGCAGCCTGCTAATGCAGCCTGTATGTGTTTATTTGTTCAGGCCACCCACGGTTCTTCAATCAGTTATCGTCTGGTTTGGACATCATCGGGCTCGCAGGAGAGTGGCTCACTTCCACGGCGAACACCAACATGTAAGTCAAACAGAAGGCAGGCCTCTGCTCGTCCTTGAGCGGGACACAGTTTATCTTTACGTGTGTCATATAAGGACAACTGGGATTTCCTGTCTAAAGACCGCTGGAAATAGCCTCTGGTCATTACCATAACAGGACGCGGCGGAAGGGTTTATGTCGGTCCCCTGAGCTCACTCCGCCACAGGTCCCAACAACCACAAGGCTAGTTACATAAAGTACTCTGTTTGTCCTGTTAAGACTTTGTATTGACAGATGCAGGGCTCCCGCTCTGCTGTTGTGCGTATCAGAGGCTGCCATGCCCCAGGGGTGGTTAGATTGCATATTGATCTCAGGTCAGACTTACACGGTGGCCCAATCTGATGGAGGGCATGAACCACGTCTGCTTTAGACGCTCTTAATACACATGAACCCACACAGTACATGTGCATGTTGATGAAAAAAGAAAAGAAAAGCAATTACACTAATACGATCTGTAAAACAGAATAAGTAACACCAGGGTAATAGGCAAACAAATGTAGTCCTTCTTAGAAAGTGGAATAATGAATCTGTCGTGTAAAGAAACAAAATCAGTCCAACATTTTCAGAGTTTTTAAACTTCAAATTGTATACTACCATTATATTGTACTACTACTACTAATAATAATAATAATAACCTTTATTCTACACATCTGATAGAATATTCAATAATCAGTTTATAGAATATTCACTGAACTCTGATCCAAAACCGCACAGCATTCTGGGAGATGTAGGGAGAGTTAAAGCTTTAGCCACTCAACCTCTCACATAGCTAATAAGCAAAGATTGTGGTGTCAACTGACTCACTCACTCTTTGGTTACCTAGCAACAACTTGCTAGGTAAGTTGCACAGCAGCAGTTTCATGTTTTGCCACCGTGTCACATAGTGACTTAAAAATAAAAAAACAACAATGTGGAGTGAAAATTAGATAAAACAGGAAAGGTCAAATCACTAGTTTGGCAGCATTTCAGATATTTAAAACAAAAACAAATAAAAAATTATTCATATCTGCTGATATGAATTGCTTACATGGTGATAAGTTTTTCAGTCGTATCGTCCAGTCCTGGTTCTTAAAAATGTTCTTGCTTGCTCTAAGTGCTTAATTAAATGTCTTTGCCTTACTTTGAGTTTGATTACAAGAAGGTATGATTTGACAATCATCTGCAAAGCGAAACAAAACCAAAGTTAATGTTTCTGAGGGCATCAGCTCAACAAGTTTAAACAAACTTTATCCCTGTAGCTCTGAAACCATCCCCAGCTCTTTTTCTGAACGCTACAAGCAGCAGTCAAGCTACAAAGAAGAATTTCCTTTGGTCTCAGGAGAGACAACACATGTAAGAATGGGTGCAATTTCGTCCAAGCCTTAAACAAGCTGAGTTATACATACGGTTTCCAATCTGAAAACATATATTTAAAATATCACTTTATTTTCCTAAAGATAATACATTGAAAGCCATTTATGTAGTGAACTAATAACATGCTAGAAATGTATGCTGCTTCTTCAGATCTAACCGCTAACAGCGGCCGTGTGGCAGAAAACATGACGCCGAACAAGCTGTAGGCAGCCGAAGAAGAAGAAAAAAAAAATCTGCAATGACAATACATGAATCACCAAAAAGCTACAGCACTAAGTTAATTCATTTTTTCCCCTAAACATTATCTCAAGAAATGACCTCTTCCTTAATCTACTCTCTCTCCCATCTCATCTGCTGGTAGGAAGAATGCCCCAAGAGACAGGGCCATTGACTTTCCACACTCAAACACACCTCCATAACGACAACCGCACATACACACTCACACACCAGCCCCGGCTGTCCCAGATTCAGCAGCAAGTCTTTCCAGTCCATTGACTGCCAGCTCATTGTGAGCTGGTCTTAGCAGATAGGCCAGCTGGGCCCCACACTGACACACAATATCCTCAGGCTGCACAGAAAACCCTGTTACTGCAAGGAAACCGGCTGCCACAGATCCCTGCAGAGTCCTCATTCCGCCTCTATTGTCTCCATGGTTATGAACCGAGTCCCTGCTCCTCTGAGCGGCTGGAAGTAGCGTTGTGAGTAGGGTCAGAGGGTTTCACACATACAAACACACGTTCGTGCACAAATTCATCTAAGCACACACACAGACACGCACAAACACACTGCACGCCCTTGATGATGATAATAAGGGCATTTAGGGGCTGTCTCTGGGGGACAGGCAGGTGACTGAGGGGTAATTTTCACCCTGAAAAGACCAATGATTGGCTCTGATTGTGATAATGATCACCATTATTGTCATTACAGCATGAAATGACTCGGAGATAAGGAGAATTTTAAAAAGGTGCATCGGTTTTGTCCTTTTTTTTTTTTTTTTGCTGTAGCAGGGATTGGTTTTAAAGCCAGAGAAAGTGAGATGATGTGGGGATTAAATATATGTATTATTTGCTTCCATAATCCTTACTTCCAACATATCATGTAAGACTTTGATCTTGGTCTTTTTGTCATCTCTCTAGTTTTGTCCTTTTGTTGTTGTGGATGAAAGTCAAAGCCCATAAGTCATGAAAGGAGACTTTGTCTCTTTATGTCTGTTCAATAAAATTTAGCTTGCAGGGCAGTACATGGATTAGACCCCATCACAAAACGTCTCTCTCTTTCAACCTTTTATGCCTTTTCTGGCCTGTTTCTAAGCTATCTCCCATACAGGGTGCCGATCATTTCACTATTTGCCTTCTCATTCCTTGTATAGTTATAGTTGTTTCATAGTTTCTTGTGGTTTGAACTGATGATCGTCAATCACACGTCAGTTTCTACCATTGCTAAGGGCGTTTCATTCTGGCTTTGACAACTGAGGATTTGAGAAAATCGTTTTAGAAACACACAAAGTACCCACAGTCTGCAGTAAAGAAATGAATCAACTGTAATAATAAATTAGATATTGGAGGTCATCTAGATTTATTTTGGCATATTGAGGGGTGAAAATCTATCATATTCTAGGAGAGTGAGCTAACCCAAACAGGGATGAGAACCAGAGAGAGTAAAATGTTCTCTAATTATATCCACCAGAAATAAATGACATAAGATTCTGAGTCTTTATTTTATGACAAACTATCTTCATAACTAGAGATGCAAATCTTTCAGTGTCTAACGATTCGATTCCGATTTTCAGAGTCACAAGTCGATTCAGAAACGATTTTCAAAGAATTGTTCAAAATATAATCTTGCAACAAAATTAAGCAGACTAAAATGGATTTTTGAACTGATTCAGAATTGCTAGGACTAGGAATTGTGCTTTTCTGTATGGTAGGGTTTTTTTTCTGCACCTCTATTCAAAACAACTAAATAAGAATGAAAATATAATCTGATACACAACAAATAAAAACAGAAGTAGATATGGATGTTTTCAGATTATAATATTCAACAATTAAATTAAATTATACAAGATATTTGCACCACTATGAATCTCTATAGTTTATTCCAGAAATATAAAGAAATAATAACTATATGCAAAATTTTTTGAGTCAAATACTCATTTTGTACTTGACCACAAAACGAGGGTGCAAACTGGCGAAAGGGCCAAATGAACCTGGGATGGCATAGAGTGGGATCTGTACCATCCCACTCTACTCTCCCACCACAACGTCAGCAAAACCAGTGTGGGTCAGGGAGAGCAGAGCCTGCTTTTGTCACGGTGGAGCGGCGTCTCTTCAGTGATGGGAGCAGTGAAGTGTTGTGTAACTGGCCTCCTTACAGGCGTGGTAAACAGCGATGTGTCCGAAGGCGGTGCGTAGCGAATGGCTCGTCCCGTAACAAAGAGAGCAAAGGCGCATGTGCTTGTTTGGAAGAGTCAGCTCTCTGTCAGATTTAACCTACTTTAGCCTCTCAAGCAGTTTTTCTCTTTTGTTGTCGGTCGACGTGCCTCTCATTTTATCGTTTCTGAACCAACTCTGAGGTCAAGTCCACACCTAGCATTTAAAACTCCTCCTCGCCTCATCTTCTGGATCTTTAAAAAAAAAAACATTTTCCTATTTGGTTTGCGATATTTTTTGTTCTTTTAACGCGATGGTGAAATTCATTGATTCAGACTTTTCTTTATTCCAGGGCCAACCAGGGCTGTTATCTCATTCTAACATCCTCTCTCCACACACACACACACACACACACACTCTTCCACATTCGTGTTCTTTCAGCCGTCACATTGGCCCCATTCAGAGCCGTCGCCGGGATGGGCGGGACCGCCAGATAGCCATCAGGGCTTTGTGTGTTCTAATTAAACCACTCAATGATTTCAGAAGCCATTTCAATATGAATGTTTGCGGGTTGGCTCCTATCAGAAACTTTTTAATTAGCCCAGTCAGCTCTGTCCTGTGCGGATGGAAATGCACAAAGGCTAATGGAAACAATGGAAGAGATATGTGTGCACACACGCGTGTGTGTGTGTGTGTGTGTGTGTGTGTGTGTGTGTGTGTGTGTGTGTGTGTGTGTGCACATGCGCTGATGTGTCTGTTTGGAGCCTCACATCTGCAAGTGCTGCGTACCTTCATTTTCCAAATGTGTTTGCAATATGGAGCAATGCGCCGTCTTGATAATGGGACGGTGTGACTGGCAGGTTTACCTACGAGATTGCTCCAGTGTTCGTGTTGATGGAGCAGCTGACTCTGAAGAAGATGAGAGAGATGATTGGCTGGCCAGGCGGAGAAGGAGACGGCCTCTTTTCACCAGGTCAGTTAATAAATCCCTCTGTTGCTGAGCAAGTACATGCTGTAAAGGATCCTAATAATACTGTCACTAGAAGAAGAGTGTGTGGTTTTCCTCAGAAAATGCTTGCATGCATCATTGGTAGGAATACTTTAGGTTCATTGCAAAATAGAAATTGTCAAAAATATCTGGGAAACATGCAAAGAAAAAAATACCAATAAATGCACTAATGCACTGAGTAATGTATAAGTAATTTTTGGCATGCAATTTTTGGGTAAAGTATATATAAGCTATGTTTCCTATGACTATATAATTGCATAATTTGACATTTTGAAAATAAATTCACTTAATGGAAGCACAGCAATTTTGAAACAACTCTTGTTTTTTAGTAAAAAGTTTTGCTCTATGATGAGATTTTTTTCTTGGCCCTATGAAAATTGGTTTATTTTACAAAACTGCAATGGGAACACTTTTTTTTCCCGCATCATCAGAGTCACATGATCAAACCATGAAGAAGAAGACAACAGGAAGTAGTTAATCATGGGGATGCATGTTTTTAATGATTTTAATGAATGAACTTATTGACGTGTGACAATAACAGCATTTGTTGTTTAATGGAAGAAACACTGCAATAGTGAAACTGTCCATATTCCTCTAATGTCGAAAAAACAAAATTTTATGCACATTTGTAATGGAAGCGCAGCTGTAAAGAAATGTATAGAAATAGTTTTTTCACCTTGAAATTATCTTTTTTTTTTCATTGTCTTCTTATGTTTGAAGACAAATTCTTGGCTGAATAAAAATAACTTTAAATCTAAATCTGCCACGGGTAACGATAATTTTGAACTTGACTGTACAACCTCAGTGATATTTTGTTAATTGCCCCTAACAAGCCCCACCTCATTCATACTGTTTTTGTAGCCATCGAGCATTTGACATGATTCTACCTGGATGTTTGACCTCTGACCTTTCAGAATCTGTAGAGTTCACTGAATTAATTGGTTGGTTTCATGGTAGATAGGACTCTCAGGGGAGAAATCAGTAGACAGGTAAAACTATTTAACTCTTGACTTACTGTGACGTAGAAGGTTTTGGAGGTATTCCTCCTCACTCATTATGTTTCACTGGGTCTGGATGATTCTCCGCTGTGGGACTGAATTATATGTCTTTCACTGACAGGGGGCGCTATCTCCAACATGTACAGCGTGATGATCGCTCGCTACAAGTACTTTCCTGAGGTCAAGACAAAGGGCATGTCTGCCGCTCCCCGCCTCGTCCTTTTCACATCTGAACACGTACGTCATCACACACCAACGCGCTGCTCCACCTCACACCTTGGGAGAACTAGTTCAGTGTTCAGTTCAGACAGTTCACTTTTTGAAAATCTAAAACACAATAGTTCAGATGTATTCATCAAGTTGTCATAAGCTAAAATCTTCTGGAAACGTTTTCAAATGTTTCAAATGATGTTGCGAGTTAATAACCATAGTAATTTTGTTCTTGTTTAATATTTTCAGGCTGGAAACCTTTTTGAAAAATCTGTTCTTTTGTTCCCTGGAATCACAAACTGGGGAATCTCACAAATTTAAAATATCATTAAAAAGCAAATTCAGCAAAGTTGTCAAACTCAGAGCCAGTGCTTTAGTAGGCTGACATTTCTGTCATAGAAATCATTTTTTTGCTGTTAATGATAGAATTACATTTTCACAGAAACTGAATTTGAGTTTTAGCATTTGTAAGTCATATTCATAGCTGTATAAATGATTGAGATGCAAAAGTATTCTTAATTTCTTCATCTTATTTTTGTCTGATACTTTGACACAAAAACATGTTTATGTGACAATAAGCAATACTTTGAGAAATGTTTACATGTATGATGAGTAGAGTTAAAGAAGTAAGCTAACGTTACTGTTGCTGCTGTTTTACTCTTCATTCACCTCTGGATTCACTGTGTGACTGAAGGACGCCCCCTGCAGGTTAAATTGACAAATTGGCAAACAGGCACAGTTTGACGGACTCTTATTCTATAGCAATTAACTCAAGTTTTACCAAAAAGTCTGATCTTATGCTACATATTCACTTTTGACAAAAGTAGTTGTTAGCAATGCAAGGTAAACATTATTTAAAAAAAGAAAATGCTCTACTCCTTGTGAAAAAATGTTTTAAGAAGGGAAATGATCACGTTGTCTTTTCTTCCTGCCAGATGCTCATCTTACAAGATTTTCACATTTAACAGTTTTACTCCAAGCAAGGAAAAAAATTAAAAATCAGTTAGCAATTATCTCAAAAATGTTCAACCTTCCCTGAATGCAGCTGTTTGATCATAGAGTCTGATGTGTGTCCCTGCAGAGCCACTACTCTATTAAGAAGGCCGGAGCCGCTCTTGGCTTTGGGACCGACAACGTCATCCTGCTGAGCACAGACGAAAGGTTTGTTGAGGGAAAAGCTGCAATTTGAAAAAAACACGTAAATAAAAAAATGACCCTTGAAACCAAGAGTATAAAAATATATTGTTTTACATGTTTTCAGAGGGAGAGTCATACCTGCAGACCTAGAAGCTAAAATCATTGATGCAAAACAAAAGGTTGGCGTCATTATTTCTACTCATGGTATGTTTTTCATTTTAACTCAGATTTAGATCCATCTATAATGTCTGTGTCTCCACAGGGTTACGTGCCACTGTTTGTGAATGCCACAGCCGGTTCCACTGTGTATGGAGCCTTTGATCCCATCAACGAAATTGCTGACATCTGTGAGAAGTACAACCTGTGGCTTCATGTAGATGTGAGTAGCTGATATAACTCAGGGTTCAGATACATATGGATCAGAGATCCATCCCATCTTTAATCGTACTTATTTTGTCTTCTCAGGGCGCCTGGGGCGGTGGACTGCTAATGTCTAGGAAGCATCGTCATAAACTAAATGGAGTTGAGAGGTAAGACAGCATGAGAACAGAAACCGCCCTCTTGTGTTTGAAGAGTGTTTTCACACCCGACAGTCCGGTAGACTCGGTTCAACGGGATCAAAATGGCAACATTTGTCACATTTACAGCTGCTGCAGTTTTCGTTCACCAATGATTCAGACCGTCTGAAGAACCTAGTCACCCCCTGTGGTAGCTTTGAACCAAGAACCACTGAAGGGAACGATATGAAAACTTCTGAATGAGACCAGCGCAACTTCTTTCTTCACAAAATGTAAACAAAAATGGAGAGACATTTGATTTTCAGTGGTTGTACGATTTCTCTTATGTCTTAGGCAAAAGACCACAAGTCATTTCTCCTGCTAGTGTGAGACATGAGCGTTTGTTTTGGTTGTATTTACCCAGAATGCCCTGCGCTACAGTCCGGTCCCTACTTTTGGAGTGGTCTCCGGTACGCTTGACATCCACATATGCCTTAAAAACGCATCATGTATCCACTTCAACCAAACCGAGACTGACGTTTATAGGCGAACCAGAGTTTGCTTTTTTTTGGGTCCACATCAGAGTTCGATATGCGTTCACACCTCCCCAAACAAACCAAACGTTTTAGGCAAACGAACTACAGTTGAATTAAAGTGGATTAAACAGGGCTGGTGTGAATGCGCCCTAATTCTGCTGGAGATTTTCAGCCTTTAATGAGTGAATGAATGAACATAATTCACATAATGACATGTATTCAACATTACAGAGCCAACTCTGTCACTTGGAACCCCCACAAGATGATGGGTGTCCCTTTACAGTGTTCTGCCATCCTAGTCAGAGAGAAGGTACAAACATAATAATCATTATTTGTATATAAATATCTTATAAATTGCATGTATTCCCTACAAGTTCAGGGTGATCTGTTTAGAAGAGTCAGAGGGGAAATGCTAAAACTGTGTGCCTTGTTTTTCCGCAGGGAATCCTCGCAGGCTGTAACTCCATGTGCGCTGGCTACCTTTTCCAACCAGACAAACAGTACGACGTCACCTACGATACAGGCGACAAGGCCATCCAGTGTGGGCGGCACGTTGACATCTTTAAGTTCTGGCTCATGTGGAAAGCCAAGGTGAGTTGGCTGGACAGTCATTAACTCAGTAGGAATAGTTAATGTTTGCTTCTTTACCCATGAACATTGGTTGAACAACTTTTCCCCTCAGGGCACTATTGGCTTCGAGCAGCACATCGACAAATGTTTGGACCTGTCTCAGTACCTGTACAACAAGATCAAGAACCGGGAGGGATTTCAGATGGTTTTTGATGGCGTGGTGAGCTTCAGCAATTTTCCGTTTAAATTATACAGTGTGCATTTGACTTTTAATATTTGGTTGTTTTTTTTTAACGAAAAGTAAAACAATTTAATGACTAATGTGGATTGATTACATTTGTTTGTGTCTACAGCCTCAGCACACAAACGTTTGCTTCTGGTACATCCCACCCAGCCTGAGAGGAATGCCCGACAGCGATGAGCGGCGAGAAAAACTCCACAGGGTAACTTATGATTCTTACCATATTATTCATATTCCGTGAATTGTTTTCAATTTGTCTCATTATGAACACAAACATACATTTATTTTTACGTGACAGAGCAGCACTAAGCTGCACATAATTGTGTTTTCCAGTTTTCTTCAGGAAGAAAGATCTTAAAAGTGTTGCGTGTTTTTATAGCAATCCATTCTGACTCGCCTAAGTAAAATCCAAATGGTTACCTAATTATTAACTAAATAAATATTTCATTCTCAATGAAAATCCATCTGTTCCAACAAATGTCACACTGCTCAGATTTTTATGTGTAAAAGAAAAAAAACTGCTTTAAGGTCATTTGTGTGCATCTGCTCTGTTCAACTGGCTAAATATTAGACACGCATCACACTGGAAGTATAATTCCCAGCAAAAATATATGAATATTGTGCACCCTGGTGTTGCAAGGATAATATATTTGTGATTTATTGTGTACACACAGGATTCAGGTTTGCTTCACAGTAACCCGTCGTTTTGACTCCACCAGGTTGCTCCAAAGATCAAGGCCATGATGATGGAGTCGGGGACCACAATGGTGGGCTACCAACCCCAGGGCAATAAAGTCAACTTTTTCCGCATGGTTGTCTCCAATCCTGCTGCCACACAGTCGGACATCGACTTCCTGATTGATGAGATTGAGAGGATGGGTCAAGACCTGTAGTTCTCTCTGTTATTCAGACAGCAAATGGTGGGGGGTGGGGGGTTGCCTCGAGCCTAACAAGCAAAAATAGGAGTCACGTGAAACGTCAATAGTGCTGCAGAAAGATAAATGGCAGAGTCTGGTTTTGGTTTCTTTTTATTCAATAGTAATTTGCCTGAGGCATTCTAAATGTTTCAGCAACTGAAGAGAAACAAGTTCACACAGTAGATTAAATATATAACCTGTACCTGACTTCTCCAGGTACAGAAAGTGTAGGATTTTTCTGTGATGTGGAGTCTTTTAATATTTTAACTTAAATGTAACAATAAGGCTCTCATTCAGAGACATTTGTCTTTTCAAGCTATATGTGTGAGTGAGTATGTGTGAAGATTGTAAATAACAAAAATGGGGCAAAAAAGCACAGAAAAATATACTGAAGTATCACTGAATAGTTCTGCTTTATCAGACATTTGCTACTCATAATTGACTCATGGATGCTCTACGATCTT
>NW_006800224.1:799826-809425 GCF_000485575.1 Poecilia formosa
ATGGTAATTAGGGACCATATGTGAACAGCACAATTGCATATAATACTGTTATGTGTGTACTGGACGTTATCAATGACTGTGACTAGTCTGAATTTTAATGAAGCCAACAGTAAGGGAACTGTTCCCTTAGGGTTTTCAGAAGGCACTTTAACACAAATCATACTGTTATGGAAAAATATACTGAATAAAGTCTATTAAACGGGGAACGAATAGTTTATTTTCTATCTTTTCATTCACATCTAAATAAAATTACACTAAATGTTTTTGCCCTTCTGAAGACATTGGTCTTCAGAAGTGCAAAAAACAGTCTTACCAGGTTCAAGTTGGTAAGACTGTTATTGGGTTATTTTGAGTTTTATCACAATATTTCTTTGTTCTACTGTGTTAACCACAAAAATTATAATAAAAAAACATTTATTTTTTAGGTAGCTTTATGGCTGAGACTTCATGACAGAGCCTTTAGAGCCACAAACAGAAATATCACTAATGAAAAACGTTTCTATTTGACATGGGTTTCTTCAGGACGCCATTAACGAAACAAAAATAGTGTCATTTATATCGCTGAGCTGCACATAGCAACTGCATTTAACCATAGTTTCAATTTTGCCGATATTTATTGGTGATCTCATGGAAAATACAGTGGTGAAAACAGGAGAGTAATTTACAAAATAGTAAATGTAGCAGACCCCCGCCTCAAATGAAGGATTTTGGCTTTACTGGTGAACAGTGAGGTTTATTGGAAGTAAACCAGGAGTTTCATCGTAAGAGCTACACAAACACAAAAGGACAGTGTAAGCTACAGAACACGCTCTTACAGCCGTGATGTATCAACTAAACATAACGTTCACGACTAAAATATCGACTCTTATTCAAAAACCAAATCAGTATTCCTATACAATAAAGCAAATTTACAATTCCAAGCAATCAATAAAATAAATATCCTTGTTTACAAAATAAACATACCTGGTGCCTCCATCACAAAAGCCGCTAATAAGATAAATTTTACTAACTCTGTGCAACATGACTTCCGTTTTGTTGTTAAGCTGCTGTTCTATATTATAAACAAAGGCAGCTGTCTTATCAAAATAAAAGCATCAAGTTAAAAGCCGAAAGTCAATCATGTATTATACAAAATAAAATGACGGAAATGCAATTAGTGCAAAAAGGTACGGTAAGGTAAAGTAATTTTATTTATATTGCATATTTTCAGGAACAAGGCAATTCAAAGTTGAAGGATCAACAACACATTAAAGAAGTCACCAACCAAGTATCGAAATTGAGAGAACTGTATCTCAGTGAGAGGATGAAACATGAGAATTTTAAGGAATCTGTGAAGAACAAAGTGGCTAAGGTAGAAGATTATATTGTTTTGGAAGGGCCTAAAGTTCAAAGCAAATTTGAGACACAAACCACCAAGAAAACACTTGAACTTCTACCATCCACCACTGACAAAATAACCCTGCAGACACCCAAAACACAGTCAATTAGCAATCGAAGAATTTTTATTCTTGGTGAAGGCAAGATACAGCCAGACTTTAAAGACGACTTCACAACACCCGGACAGATAAAGTATAAGCCAGAACCAAAAACGAAGCCTAAAATGCCACCTTTTAAACCAGCAGGCAGGCAGTATTTCTCACAGAAACCGAGCGGGAAAACAGGCAACAGGCAACCTGGCAGGAAAGCCACTACAGATGGGAACAGTAAAGTTCCCGAATTATCAATTAAAGGCAACAGTATATTATCAGGTGTGAGTATAACCTCCAAGAGGCATATACACCTGGTGGCCGGGCGGCTTTAACCCTTGGAGCCCAGCTGGGCTTTTAATTCAGCATATCACGAAAATTTAACATCTTACATTCATGGAGAGACAATCTGCCCTCTCCATACAAGAGAAAACTGGAGTTTTCTCCATACAAGAAAATTACCACCTGCCAAGTCAATTGTTAAGCTNGATCGCCAGGTGAGCAAGCTCTTGGAGATACAGGCTAAACAGGAGAGAGAGGCAGTGGTTGTGAAAAAAGGTTTTGACCACGCAGTGTCTGATTTTATAATTAGAGACCTGAGGAAAGAAAATGAATCCTTAAATGGTCAAATAAAGGTACTAACCAAAAGCAGGGAGAAGGATCAACAACACATCAAAGAAGTCACCAACCAAGTATCGAAATTGACAGAACTGTACCTCAGTGAGAGGATGAAACACGAGAATTTTAAGGAATCCGTGAAGAACAAAGTGGCTAAGGTAGAAGATTATATTGTTTTGGAAGGGCCTAAAGTTCAAAGCAAATTTGAGACACAAACCACCAAGAAAACACTCGAACTTCTACCACCCACCACTGACAAAATAACCCTGCAGACACCCAAAACACAGTCAATTAGCAATCAAAGAATTTTGATTCTTGGTGAAGGCAAGATACAGCCAGACTTTAAAGACGACTTCACAACACCCGGGCAGATAAAGTATAAGCCAGAACCAAAAACGAAGCCTAAAATGCCACCTTTTAAACCAGCAGGCAGGAAGTATTTCTCACAGAAACCAAGCGGGAAAACAGGCAACGGGCAACCTGGCAGGAAAGCCACTACAGATGGGAACAGTCAAGTTCTCGAATTATCGATTAAAGGCAACAGTATATTATGAGGTGTGAGTATAACATCCAAGAGGCATATACACCTGGTGGCCGGGCTTTAACCCTTGGAGCCCAGCTGGGCTTTTAATTCAGCATATCATGACAATGTAACATCTTACATTCATGGCGAGACAATCTGCCCTCTCCATACAAGATAAAACTGGAGTTTTCTCCATACAAGAAAATGACCACCTGCCAAGTCAATTGTTAAGATCAACCAAATTTAGATTCACTCATTAATTAATACAGTACAGATATCCCTGTACTGAACATTGTTTCTTTCTTTAACACACTGTAAATGGGATGGAAAATTTTTCTCCGGGTGCACCGGTTTTTCAGACTATTCGAGAACAGTAGTGTAGTATGAGGGGCCAATTAGGACAAAACTATGTTTTGTCTCTCACACACTACTAAAGACTTGTACACACACACACACACACACACACGCACACACACATACCCACACACACACACACACACACACGCACACAATATTAAAATTGCACATATATACTATTAAAATGTCACACACATAAAATTTTTCTCTCAAACGCATACACAAAATACTAAAATTGCGCATATACACTATTATAATATCACACACGCATACAATTTTCTCTGACATATACATAAGAGACTAAGATTGCACATATAAACTAATAAAATATTGCATGCACACACATACACACAAAGCATACAGATATACAATTCTGAATGATAGGTCGAAAATGTGTGCATGTGTGTGTGTGAACTAACACTAGGCTGAATTAATTAATTAATTAATTAATTAATGGGGATGAGACTTGAATTTCTCTGTGCGAGGAACTCATTTTTTGTATGTGTGAGAGTTGAGGTGGCCATAATTGGGAGATCAGATCTGATCTCCCAATTACGCCCCGCCTCTTCTGTGACACTCTCACACATACAAAAAAGGAGTCTCTCACACAGAAAAATTCAAGTTTCATCCCTATTAATTCTTTAATTAATTCATTCAGCCTAGTGTTAGTTTACACACATTTTCGACCTATCATTCAGAATAGTATGTCTGTATGCTTTGTGTGTATGTGTGTGTGATATTTTAGTAGTGCATATGTACAATTTTAGTCCTCTGTGTGTGCGAGAGAGAGAAAAAAATGCATGTGCGTGCAATATTTTATTAGTTTATATGTGCAATCTTAGTCTTTTATGTATGCGTGTGAGAAAAAAAAATTGTATGTGTGTGTGATATTTTAGTATTTTGTGTGTGTGTGTGTGTATGCGTCTGCGTGTGTGACATTTTAGTAGTATAAAGTGTGCAATTTTAGTATTTTGTGTCTATAAGTTTTTAGTAGTCATGGGTTCGGCAACACCGATGCGTCGGGTCATGCATCAAACCCACAGACCAAAATCCCGTGTCGGTGCGCATATTGGTTTCAGCATGTCACGTGACTGATACAGGAAGTGTTTCGAAATTACCTTAACGCGCCAAAACTGTGTTTATAAGGAAGCAAATCTGTTAGTCTGTCAAAAGCATTTGCTAAACGAATTCTTGATCTTTTACGGTACAGCGTCAACTATGGAGCAGCTTCAAAGGAAAGGTTTCCTCAGTGTGGGGCCATTTTGATCTCATATAGGAAAATAAATTTGTTTTCATTTTAGTTGTTTCATCTGGTTCCAGTCTCTATTTGATCTATCTGAATCCAAATTCATCTGAAATTGACTCTTAGTTTACTTTAATATTATGTTCTGCAGGTTATGTGTCGCATATGTTTTACTAAACTGTCTTATTTAAATAAATCCACCTTTTCAATGTTGAGGCATTATGAGGCCAGGCATGAGAATGAAGTCCCAGAAAAACCTAGATAAACTCAGATATACAGCCATTTTACAAATTACTCAATTGCTTTTTATACATTATTTCATATACAGTGATCCCTCGCTATAACGCGGTTCACCTTTCTCTGTATCGCTGCTTCGCAGATTTTTTTGTGCAGTTTTTTTTTTTTTTCTCCACAGTGTTCTGTGTGATTGACCTATGATCAGTGTCTATGCTGTGTCAAAAAGTTTGGGAACCACTGCTCTAAAGTGATTAAAATACTTTTCGGTTTTATAACACAAATTTATTGATATAAATTTTTCTTCAGGGTGACTCTGGTTCAGGAGTGATTTTGAACCCCTAATCCTAACAACATGATTTATGGTGTGATTGTTAGTTCTGGACTAGATGCATATCAGATTCCATCTGGTGTCATGGATGTGTGTGAATACATGGATTGGATAAAACGACAAACTGGGCTTAAATAAAACAAACTATCATGAAATAAAATTATCGTCAGATTCCTTCTCAGAAATAATTTCATAGTTGTATCTACATTAGTTATCTTAATGTAGATACAACAGGTTTGTATAATTAGGGTAAATTAATAGTTCTGTTTTTTCTCACCTGACCTTGACCGCCTAATGGAGCTTCCTATGGCTCAGAAATGAAAAATAAATCAATAAATGAATGCAAAAGAATCATTTCCTGGCTGATCATTTTTACATTCATGCTTCAGTTTGTTCAGTTGATATTTTCCCTGAACTGGGTCTAAAAACGTGACATGAGTTCTGAATAACATGAAGAGGAACACCAGAAGTAATGTATTTATTCAGTTTGTGTCTTTCTTTTACAACAGAAATGAACATGCAGCATCTAAACTCTGCAGCTCTGGAGATACTATTTATGATTTAGTTCTAGAGAACTTTAGACTCCAACAAGACCAAAGAGCTGTACACAAAAATAATGAAACAGAAGTCACATGATACAATTAACATATAATAAAATTAGAAGAATTTTAAAATAAATTTTTTTTAAATAATTTTTTTAATGAAGATACAAATGAAATAAAAATTGCAACAATTTAAAAGTCAAAATCTGGAATGAAAGAGAAGTTTTAAGAAAATAATTAAAAAAACGGGTGAAACTAATTAAACCTCTAGAGACTCACATAGAGAAAAAGCAGCACTTGGAAAGTTTTACTGGCCCAAAACCTTTGGCGCTCAGACACCGGCAGAAGACGAACGTGCTGAGAATCGCCGCGAGCTTGGATGATCAGCTCTGGGCGAAGCTCCGGGTTTTTTTCCCCCCAAAAGAGGGCACCGGTGTTCTGTCTATCAATGCTACCTCATCAGATTTTCCTAACTTAGCGCAGATAGATAGCTAACTCTGTCTATCTGAGCCGACAGAAACAGAAAATGTTCAGTGATTGAGAAAAACTGATCAACATTTCAATGAAACCTAACTGATGACTGAAGGGGGCGAAAAAGAGAAACAACATCTTGATATTCAATGTGAGGCTTTGACTGAAAACAAACAGAAAAACAAGTGGATCTTGGAATAATCCTGGAATAATCCCAGCTTCCATTTTTAAAGGACTGGAAGAAGAAAAAATGTCCAAGGACTCAATCTGAATTGTTTCACCAAAAAATAGATTGGAGAGACTGAACTATCTGTTCAACAGTGAGGGAGTTTCTCTGACAGGAGGAAACTCTTTACTCTTTAGGCTCAACTCTTTTTAAAACTTCACCTTGCTTTATGTAACCAGGTGAGAAATGGGTACATGTCAAATGCATTTTGTAAACCATGTTTTGCTTTTATTTCACTGACTGGTTGTAATTCTTGTTTTTGTCAGCATGTGGTGCTGTTGCTACAGAGGTCTAAAATGACCGGAAATAAATAAAAACAAAAACCCTCTTGTTTATGTGCAGTCATGCTCAAAGGTTTTGAGAATGATTCAAATGTTAATATTTACAAAGTCTACTGCTTCAGTTTGTATAATGGCAATTTGCATATACTCCAGTATGTTATAAAGAGTGATCAGCTTAACAGCAATTAATTGCAAAGTCAATATTCATCTAGAAAATTAACTTTATCCCCCAAAACACATTTCAACTTCATTGCAGCCCTGCCTTAAAAGGACCAGCTAACATCGTTTCAGTGATTGCTCCATTAACAGAGGTGTGGGTGTTGATGAGGACAGGGCTGGAGATCAATCTGTCATGATTAAGTAAGAATGACACCACTGGACACTTTCAAAAGAGGCTGGTGCTTGGCATCATTGTTTCTCTTGTGTGAACCATGGTTATCTCTAAAGAAACACGTGCAGTCATCATTGCACTGCACAAAAATGGCCTAACAGGGAAGAGCAGCTAGAAAGATTCACCTCAGTCAACAATCTATCGCATCATCAAGAACTTCAAGGAGAGAGGCTCCATTGTTCCCAAAAAGGCTCCAGGGCGCCTTTCTGACTCAACTCACGACAATGAGGTGGATCTTGGAATAATCCTAGAATGATCCAAGCTTCAATCTTTGAAAGATATGAGGGGGGAAAAAGTTTCCTAGGAATCATTTAGAAGAGTTTCACAAAGGAACAGAATTAATCCATGAATCTGAAAATGTGTTTTTGAGTGAAAGAGAGACATGAAGAGACTGACATATCTGTTCAACAGTGAGAGAGTTTAGAATCAACTCAGCACAGAAACACTGAAGAACCAGAACTGGTCCACCAGAACCCAAAACCAGGAAGCAGAGGTTCGGTGAATGTGGTGTTGAAGGTGTGGAGGTGGATCAGTGAGTCAGAGGAGACTCTGTAGAAAGACAGAATGCCAGCAGGAACGTCAACATACACTGCTACTCTGTTAGAGACGGAGGAGGAGAGAGGAGTTTCTATGTTACAGTGCCTGACAAAGAAACCAAACTCATCAGAGCAGATTAAACTCCAAGAATAATCATTCAATCCAAACAAACAGTCTTCACTGTTTACTTTCCTCCTGATTCTTCCGTAACTCACTGATAGCTCAACTCTTCCTCTCCACTCGACCTCCCAGTAACAGCGACCAGTCAGACCAGTTCTACACAGCAGCTGAGGATGATAATCAAATCTGTCTGGATGATCAGGATATGACTGAAGCTCCTTCACATGTGTCACCTTCCTGTTGTCTTCAGACAGTTGGAGCTCTCTGCTCACTGAGTTTGTGTCGATGGCGAGTTGACAGGAATCTGATGGGGAGAACAAACACAACCCAGCTGCAGTTATTGATCATTTATTGATCTTTGATGATGATCCTGAATGAGTGATGTAACAGTTTGAAGATGGTTGAATGTGAGCTGCTTTGTTGTCATGAATCAGATTAAAAGCACACTTACACTTCCTCAGACCTGGTGACAAGAATCGGCCTCCAGCAGGCTCCACCCTGAAAGGAGGAGGGGGGTCAGACCATCAGTCTCTTTCAGCAGCAAACATGGACATTGCATGTCTGTCAGACAGACATTGTCCTCCACTGAGATAGGAACAGTCCAACATTTGGATTGCAAACTGCAGTGCATGTAGGAAAAACAGTTGTTGGTGCTGCTGCAGCACAACTCATTTCTCCAAACACAGGAAAAGCTCCAACAGAGAGGAGAAAGGAAACCCTGGACATTGGGAAACTAAGGAAACATTTCTGGAAGCTCAACCTGATTTAATAATCACCATTAAAACACAATCAATCTAAACTCTGATCAACACCCGGATACCTGCTCCATCCACACAGATGAAGGAATGAAACACTAAACAACCTGCTGCTGAAAACCTGCTGTGGCCTCACTGGAATATCCAGAAATACGAACATTAAAAAGGAGAAGCTGCGTCGCATTCAACAAAGAGTTCAACAAGAATCAAACAAGTTGTAACTTTGCAAACATTCATTTATAAATGCCATGGTTGCAAACTAAATATTTAATTATCAAACTAAATACTTAGCTTCAAAGTAAATGTTCTCCAGCAGACTGACTAAAGACGTTTCTCCCTCTTCCTCCTCTATCAGACCTTCTCTGCTCCTGCAGCAGGTTCCTCCATACCTGAGAGCCTCCAGTCTCCAGTCTGGATCCTTCAGTCCAGCCGACAGCAGCTTCACTCCCGAGTCTCCTGGATGATTGTAGCTCAGGTCCAACTCTTTCAGATGGGAGGGGTTGGAGGTCAGAGCTGAGGCCAGAGAAGCACAGCCTTCCTCTGAGACCAAACAGCCTGACACACTGCAGACACACAATTCATCACAAGATGAGAACGTTGAGGTAGAACGCCAGGTCAGAGCTGGTCTTTTTCACAAGAGGAAAAAAGTCAATAAATTGTGCTTAACCTGTCAACAAGATAAAGTAGTAGTAACAGTCTAATTTCTGTGGGTAATAAAAATCAACAGTTGCCTCATGTAGAAAGGATCAGAATACAAACGCATTTCATTGTTCGCGTTTACCAGCAGCAAGATTAAAGTAATTGAAGAATTGGATGTTCAAGAAAAGGTAAAAATAAAAAATAATACGACACATTTATGACAGTAGAATAATAATGCTATCCTTTTAATTAAAAAACAGCATAATCATTTTGTAAGAAATGTGCAGCTGAGTAGGGCAATTTATAATCATGTTTGAATGTTGAAACAGCTCTAGACTATTTAAAAGAAATTTTAAAAGACTGCATGTAACAGCCAATATGCACATAATTGTTGAGTTTGTTGGGAGCCGTTCTGGTTAGAAAGTCTTAACAACTGCTTGGAGATAGGATCTGTTATAATACTCATTTGGATGCTGCAATCTGTCAAGTATCCAGAGTTAGACTAGCAATGGAAGTCTGACCGCTGCCTTTCTAAACACCTCTGTTTTTGGCTCTCTCAACCTGGAATAAATGAAAACCAGCAACGTTTATGTGTCTTGTTAGCCACTTGTTAGTGATAGGATGCTACTTATCACAGTTCCACGCTGGAATTCATAGAGTTCCTGAGATCAACCCATTCTTTCACAAATGTTTGTGAAACAGCCTGACTAGGTGCTTACTTTCATACACCTGTTACCATTGAAGTGATTGGAACACCTGATTCCTATCATTTGGATGAGGGGTCAAATACTTTTGGCAGTATAATGTATCTCTGTTAGCAGCTAGTAAACAGAAACAACTGGTTTCACCAGGATTGAGAACATTG
>NW_006800224.1:819395-819983 GCF_000485575.1 Poecilia formosa
TGCAGTCAAGATCCACTCAGGGTGGATCAGAGATGCTCCACAGTAATACTTTTGCTCTCCATAGGTGTCGTCCAGCCGAACAAAATAAAGACGCTCCTTGTCATCACAGTCATGACCTCCAATGATTCTCTTCTGCAGAGAAACAACTGAGTTCACTGAAACACCTGAAGAAGAAAAAGGAGGACTTTATTCAGAAATCAGGTGCAAACATGGCTGCTGGAACAGAAGAAGGATAAACAGTTAAAAATTGAAAAGCATCACAATTTATATGCAAAGAAAGTTTCAGTCTGAAACATAATCAGAGGGAAGTTTGAGATGCACAGAGAGCAGCAGCCTATGAAACCAGTGGAAGTGTCTCCAGTGTGTCCGACTCACCCAGCAGCAGCAGATGAACCTTCAGCAGAGCCATTGCTGGTCCAGTTTCCTGTGAATGTCTGCAGTCCTGCAGCAGCTTTTAAACTCTGTTCACAACTTCTTGCTAGACAGGAAGCCACCAATCACAGCATAGACACTGATCTGTCCAATCACAGCATAGACACTGATCTGTCCAATCACAGCATAGACACTGATCTGTCCAATCACAGCATA
>NW_006800224.1:820983-822168 GCF_000485575.1 Poecilia formosa
CCAATCACAGCATAGACACTGATCTGTCCAATCACAGCATAGACACTGATCTGTCCAATCACAGCATAGACACTGATCTGTCCAATCACAGCATAGACACTGATCTGCACACAGAGGAAATGCAACATCTCGTCGTTCTAAAGAAACTTGAAAAACGTCATTGTTCCTTTGACAGATTATTTAACTAAAAATCAAACATTCCTTTCTTATAACTTAAATAATTAGCCAATAAAACGTGAACTTTTTCATCAATAACAAGCAGCTCCTACATTTTGCTGCCATGTTATTTGTAAGGTAGCTTAGCCTTATCTCAAGTGAACTGAGAAATCTGCACTACAAACTAGATTACACTAAAGATAAGCTTATGAACTGTTTTTGCAGTGGACAAGCTTGCAATGAGTTTTGCTCAAGGGAGAACAAACTACCAAATAGGTAGTTTGGTGTAAAGTGGAGCTAATGTGCTAACAAAGATCAAGTTAAAGACAAAACGGAAGTACAAAAAAAATAGAAAAAAGCCATGATGCTACATTGTGAAAAACAAACAGACTAATGGAACTAAAATGTCCTTCATAAAAGAAACTATGAATCTCGTGATTTTATGGACAAGAAATGTTACAAAAAAATTCATGAGGAACACTCTGTTATAGACAAAAGGACTCTTTGTCTTTTCACTATCTGGTTTATCTGCTCACACGCACTCAGCTGCACGTTGACATAACCATAACATTTAAGATCGATGACATAAGCGCTGGAGTTAGGAAGGTGTGGGTAGCTGGGATTTAGCCACTGTGACTTACTTATGGTATTAATCCTATCCACCAACCTTATATACCTACAAGTTCACAAAACGCTGACTGTCCACTAGGAGAGAGGGCTGATAGACAGTCCCGTCCACCAGGTCACCTCTCCATGCAAGTTTTACATCAGTCACCCTATGGTCGCCAACTTAGTGACTTTTTTCACTATACTTTGCACAGACCAGGGGTGTCAAACTCCAGTCCTCGAGGGCCGGTGTCCTGCAGTTTTTAGATGTACCACAGGTACAAAACACTGGAATGAAATGGCTTAATTACCTCCTCCTTCTTCTTCTTCTTCTTCTTTTCGTTAATGGCGGATTGCAAGTAACTTTTAGGTGCATACCGCCACCTACTGTACACGAGTGTGTAGCAACATTTTCTCTACATT